>NC_057722.1:26686081-26700609 GCF_004010195.1 Chiloscyllium plagiosum | reverse complement strand
CCCTAGATTCTGCCTGACCTGCTGCGCTTTTCCAGCAACACATTTCCATCTCTGATCTCCAGCATCTGCAGACCTCACTTTCTCCTTCAGATTGGTATGACAGGTCAGCGCAACATCGAGGGCCGAAGGGCCTATACTGCGCTGTAATGTTCTATGTTCTATTAAAAATGCGTCCGCTTATTCTTGACCCCTCTACTAAGGAGACAAGGTTCTTCCTGTCTACTGTGTCTGTGTCCCTCAGAAATTTATACCTGTCAATTTTTTTTTTTTACGAATTCAACAAGAATGAGTACTAAAATAATAAACAGCTGCTGATGTGGAGTTCTGAAGCAAACAGAATCCCAAACTGTTGGAGAAACTCAACAAGTCTGACAGCATCTGTGACAACAGTTGACCTTTTGAGTCTTCAGAAGCATGTTCACTGGACTCAAGATTAACTTTGTTTTCTCTTCAAAATGAGAACTAAATGCATTGACGTTTTAAACCTGATGTAATGTTGCTCAATCAACATCTATAATTAAGAAAATTACATTTGAAACAGCTCTTCCCAAATGTTAATTGCATAAAAATTGCTGTATGATTAGTATTCTGCTGCTTGTAGCTACTTCTGTCTGGAAATTTGCTGACAAGGTGTGCCTCGCTTGTCTGTTTGCATGATCCTTTCTCACTGTAACTCTTCTCTAACTACTCTGAGCCATCTATTATTCAAGTACAGCTACATCAATGCTTCATCCTGGTGCTGTCCACTTTGCATTCTAGAAGACCTCTCTGTACCTTTTTCAGCTCTGATCATCTTTCAGATATATTTTTTTGAAACTGAGAGCAAAAAAACTTCAAGTGCAAGTTCATTTGTTTTATGGTCTCTATGGAATTTTTAGCATACTTCTTAGCATCTACATTTGGTAGGCCTTTTCTTCCAAGCATCTTTACTTGTCGTAAGTCATAAGGATTCAGAAAAATGAATAGGGTGTAGCATCTTGCTTTTTTTTAGTCCTTGTTACAAGCTTGAGTTTTGTTATTAACATATCCTTTGGTATCACAACATTACTTTTGGCTATATCTTTCCTTTCTCTAACATTGGCATCATATTATTTGTTGCCTGTTATTATTTTTCCCTAAAATTGAGAAATTGATCTACTTTTTTAAGTATGACTCTATGCACTTCATTTTAATTTCATCTAATGTATTATGTTAATGCACAATGTAATTCTGTGATGACCAATGGAGTGCCATAAGGATCTGTGCTGGGTCCACTACTTTTCATCATTTATATAAATGATTTGGATGTAAACATAAGAGGTAAAGTTAGTATGTTTGTATATGACACCAAAATCAGAGGTGTAGTGGACAGTGAATAAGGTCACCTCTGATTACAACGGGATCTTGATCAGATGAGGCTGAGGAGATAACTGCAAGGTGTTGCATTGTGGGAAAGCCAATCTCAGCAGGACTTATAAACTTAATGGTAAGGTCCTAGGGAGTGTTCCTGAACAAAGAGACCTTGGAGTGTAGGTTCATAGCTCCTTGAAAGTCGAGTTGCAGGTAGATAGGATAGTGAAGAAGGCATTTGGTATGCTTTCCTTTATTGGTTAGAGTATTGAGTCCAGGAATTGGGAGGTCATGTTGCAGCTGTAAAGGATGTACGTTAGGCCACTGTTGGAACATTGTGTCCAATTCTAGTCTTTGTACTCTAAGAATGTATTTGAAACTTAAGAAAAGGATGTTGTCAGGGTTGGAAGATTTGAGGTATAGGGAGAGGCTGAACAGGCTGGGGCTGTTTTCTCTGGAGCGTCGGATGCTGAGATTTGACCTTATAGAAGTTTATAAGATCATGAGAGGCATGGATAGGATAAATTTACAGTCTTTTTCTTGGGTGGGAGAGTCCAGAACCAACAGGCATAGGTTTACGGTGAGAGGGGAAAGATAGAAAAGAGTCCTAAGGGGCAATTGTTTCATGCAGAGGGTGGTGCATGTGTGGAATGAGCTGCCAGAGGAAGTGGTGGAGGCTGGTACAATTGCAATATTAAAAGGCATTTGGATGGGTATATGAATAGGAAGGATTTAGAGGGATATGGGCCAAGTGCTGGCAAGTGGGACTAGATTGGGTTGGGATATCTGGTTGGCATGGTTGAGTTGGACCAAAGGATTTGTTTCCATGCTGTACATCTGTGACTCTACAAAATATTTAAGCATTTAGTCAAAAATAAATGACTTTATTTTTGGAAATAACTATTTTTCTCATTGTTATTGCAGACTGATACAATTATCATTTCCTTGGCTTAGTGGTGGTTTCTTAGGCTACCTCTATAATTGGTTAATTGGCTCTTACCCTGCTGCAGGACTTGGGCATGTAATCCATGAAACTATCATTCTTGACAATCAAAGAAATGCTGTAAGACATTAACTCAGACGTTTGTTCACGTGGTTGTAAAATGTTTCATGGCACTTGTGGTAGCATTACTTTTTGCTGAACTACTGTAATCCAGAGATCTGGAAACATGAGTTCAAATTTCATCACAACAGCTGGGAGATGTAAACTCCAACAATAAAATCTGGAACCTAAAGCCAATATCTGTAATAGCAGCAATAAAACTAGTAGATTATCATTAAAAACTCATCTGGTCCACTAATGAAGGAAACCTACAGTTCCTGCCTGTTCTGGGCAATGTAACTTCAGACTTACAGGAATGTGGTTGCCTCTTCACTGCTCCCTGAAGTGGTTTAACAAGTTACTCATTTGTACCAAGCCAATGCAACAAAAAGGTTCTTTTTTAAAAAAACTGTATTGACCATTTGGCATTGGACATGACAAAGACACTGTAAGCTTTGACAATACTACAAAATCTTTGAGTGATGCACCATAATTGTTACTGTGCCATCTACAAATATCTCAATTTCCAAAGGGTTCTTTGGCAGCATCATCCAAACTTGCAAGCTGTCTGCCCAGAAGGGCAGCAAATGTGTGGGAACACCATTACCTGAAAGTTCCTCTCCAAATGACACACCAGCATGACTTGGAAATGTATCACTTCATTGCTGGATCAAAACATTGGAACTCACCACCTGATAGCACTGTGGGTGAACCACCTTCACATGGATTTCAGCATGAAGGCAGCACACCACCACCTACTCAAAGGCAGTTAGAGGTAAACAACATTTGTTGACCATGGTGCAGAAGTGTACGTCTCCCGAACGAATGAAGAATCTCATTAGGTTTCTTTGGAAGAAAAATAAGCAATTAGAACATAAGAAACAGAGTAGGTCATATGACATCTTGAGCCTCCTTCACCACTGAGTGATGCATAATTAATCTAAATTCCACTTCTCTCCCAGTATCTGCTCACCTTCTTGTAGTCGAAGATTCTGCCTTTCTCAGCCTCGAACATGAGACAGTGGTTTTCTGGAGTAGAGCTCCAAAGATTCTTGAAAAAATGTCCTGTAATTCTGGATTCACATACTTCCAGCATCTGTCCTGTGAAGTCTTCTCAGCGGTTTTGATAAGGTCACCTCTCATCCTTTTGAACACCAATGAGTTTAAATGCAACCTGCTCAACCTTTCTTAGGACAGCCCCTGCATCTTGGAAGCTAATCTTATGAAATCTCTGTGAACAGTTAGAACAGCCTGGCCAACATTTTGTCTCAACCAACAGCAGTGAAGCTAATTATTCATCTCCTTAAGTATTTGAGACCTTGCTGTACACAATTGTTTGCTGTTTCCTGAGAAATGCATAATTGCACTTCAAAAATATTTAATTTATTTTGTATTGGTTTAAATGTCCTTGGAGTGCCCAAGCCTGTCTTATGCATTGAAACACAACATCAACTCATAGAAGCTAACTAGCCATTGTTGTAATAATACTTTCTATGAACTTTTGAAGGATTACGGAAAATGGATTTATTTCAAGTTTTGTGAACGTACTGTGGTTTCATTTATAAGAAGTAATTGGAAGCTCCTGTAGACAGTGGAAATTTTTAAACACGGCTTCCTGGAAGTGACACGACTGGTGATAACTGCTTGCTGTGCTATAAACCCCTGCTGGGCCTGTTTTTTGAACAGTAACTAGCTTGGGGATAGTGATTGGACCATGTGCCAGAATATCACCGCAACGGTCTCTGGAACATTCTCTGCTTAGTCCATTTGCCTTCAAGAGTAACCCACTGACCCCAGAAAGCAAATCTTTGTAGAGCAATCTTAATTTCTGTCTCCCTAAATTATCTTTATTCAATAAGCTTTGTTTGGATAATAAACCCATAATTTTGCTTATTAAGAGATGTCTTTTTTATTTAAAAACCTGTGATTAATTGGTTATCTTGACAACTGACAAATATTTGTATTTTATGTTGTAACTTGTGCAGTAATGGGATTAGAGTAACAGTGAACTCAACCAGCTTTGGTCATAATTCTAATTCACTGAATTCACTTTAGAATATGATTTTTCTCCATTTGTCAGTGTTGGCTAAAATGATATCAAGATTAATGTTTATGTTTTCTCCAGCCACTTGATTCATTGCTGTACAGCAAAGTGGTTTTCATAAGGCCCACATCTGAACTAACACTTGAAAATTTAATCCACAGTGTGAATGAACCATTTTACCACCGAACTAATTGTGTGCTTTTCAAATTGCAGACTAAAATAATACAGGGTGATCAAGCTATACCTCCACTCTTCATTCATATATTACTTTTTGACCCCTGGCCATTGCTGTTTTATGTCTTAATTTTCTAAACTATTTGCTTATGTGTTATATAATTAAAACCCGAAAGTTCCATAAATAGAGCCTTTCATGCTGATTTTTATTTGAAGGAATTACTTAGGCACAGCCTTATCATTTAAAAATTCGTTCTGCTTGATCCATGCCTTTTGAGTTCTGTAATGTTAAGTAATAGAATCTGATAGTTGTTCAACAATTGAAGTTAGACTAATTGGTGTGTGACTTCATGTCCTATCTCTTTCCACTTTTTTGAAAAGACAATGACTGTTACCTTTTATGTTGGTTACACCCAAAACATCGACTCCTGCATCTCCTGATGCTGACTGGCTTGCTGTGTTCTTCCAGCCTCCTGCCTGCCTGTCTATCTTTCTGTTCATTGGCATAATTTTAATTTCTTAAAGCTATGACAGAAATATTATAAATGTGAGCTTGGCTAAGTGGTGGAACATGTGACTCTAGTTCACCAGCTCATAGGTTCAAGTCCAACTGCAGGACTTGAACACATTATGTAGGGCAGTAGTTACTTTGCTGAGGGACATGGTATTGGTGGTCCTGTTTTCAGGTGAGATGTAAATCTGAGGCCTTATCTGCCTGTCCAGGTTGGTGCATAAGTTCCCAAGTTACTGTTTAAGGTTAAGCAGAGTAATTCTGAGCTGCTTTGGCACACCCTCAGGATGTGAAAATTCAAATTAACGTAATTTTTTTTTCATCCCTTATGGTCAGCAAGAAAGGTTTGTTTTATTTTTGAATTTAAAATGGACAGCTCATTTTATCACTTCCTTGATGTTTTCATCAACATGAGTACATGGAGGTAAAAGTGTTCGTCTGTGCGGTGTATAGTGTAAAGGCTCACAAATATGGAATCCACAGGTTTGCCTCACAACTATTAACGTTTTATAAGGCTGGCTTTTTCTTTCTCTCTCCAGCACATCAGAATCGTGTTTCAGCAATCGTATTTTCTCCAGAAACTGAATGGGTTATAAGCACAGGACATGACAAGTACCTCAGCTGGATGTGTACCAGGAGTGGATGTCTACAGGGAAGGCATTGCTTCACTGCCTGGGCTTCCTGCTTACAGTATCCTTAACTTTTGACCTGATTCCTCTGCCAGACATTTAAGCAACTAATCAGTCATAGGTTGGTAAACAAGAGTTTCTGTGTGGTAGGATTGAACTAATTGCGAAGATGTCACAAAGATAACTTGTCTTAATGTTATAACCAATATTCGGTGTGCTTCCCATTATTATTTCATCTGCTGATCTGCAAAGTTTAAACTGCAAAATAGGTTTATAATTGCAGGACAAAATTAATCTTTGCAGCAAATATGTTTTGAGGCTAACAACCTATTCGATTGAAATTAATACCGCTAGAAACAAGGGTGAAGTTATAGCATGTAACCAGATCCTGCTTTTTTTTTTATATAGAAAAGAAGCTACTAGAGCTTTTTAAGGCATCATTCTGAATAACAAACAAGTCTGTTCAAATTAGAAAATTCAAATAACCATTCAAAAAGAAAAGGCATTAGAACACAAGCCTCTATTGAGAATATCTGTTTGCAGTTTTTAAAAACAATTTAGATTTTGTTTATCTAGCAGCATTTTGGCCCTGCCTTTTGGGAAGGCTTCCCCAAATGATCAATTATTCTAGAATTCCAACTCTCTGCATCCTTTCCTGTACTCCTATTACCCCTTTTACTGCCCTGAAAACAGATTTTCTACTGTTTCATTATATGTTGATATTTATTTTATCAATCAGCAGAATCAAAGTATTTCTTATGTGCCGAACCAAAATGACTAGTTGCTCTTGTTTCCATAACTAGTTGATGATGCTGGAAGGAGAGAGAGCATTCATTTCCAAGTAGACTGCATTACATTGGAATCTATATTGTTGCCTATAAAACAAGTTGTTGATTTAATAGCTACAGACTGATAATCCATTGAATTTGGAAAAGGAACATTGCTATCCAGAATTTAATTTGTGTTGCAGTTGGTTCTGAAATCAGTTAAAGATACTTAACCACAAGTTTTAAGGTGGGTAATGAGAACAGAACCTCTTTGGCTTCATATGTTTCTAAGTAGTGTTTCTTACTTTTTTTCTTCTTGTTAAGTGCGAGTTCAGAATTTGAGGAAGCTGTATCTGAAAGGATTGTTTTTGTATTCATTCTTGTTTTGATGGTCTGTTTGCCAGTGGTGCAATACTGTCGGTTATTACCTAATAGTAAAGGAAAACAGCTCTGCCTTTGTCAATGCTGAAAACATAATCTCAGATCCAAGACTTATTGGTAGATTCAATTTTGCAAAAACATACTTTGATATAAATTGCCATTGGGTATTAATGCAATAACAAAGCTTCAGTCATCTTGCCTAATTTTTGGTTCTGTTGAAAATCACACCTCTGGTGGGTCTTCTGTTAAGAGGAGAATGTCATCAACCTTTATTTTATTTAACTCACAATTTCTTCAGATATGATATGGAGACGTGTCATGCATTTGTTGGTGATTACTCTGGGCAGATCACATTATTAAAGCTTGAACAGAATTCTTGCAGCATCATTTCAACATTGAAAGGACATGAAGGTAATGTGTACATTCTTGATGCACCTGTTTGACAATACTTGACTATCCTTAGATTACATTACAGTGTGGAAACAGGCCCAACAAGTCCACTTCAAACCTGTCTGTTCGTCAGTCAGTGATGAGAGCTAACCATCCTCCCTTGAATCAATCATATTTCAGAAGGCATCACATGTTCAAGTAAAAGTAAGGTTCCAATTGATCACACACCTCTCTTCCCCACCCCAAACAAAAGGCTAGTGCTCCCAAGTAAACCTGTTGGGATATTACCCTGTGTTGTGTGACCTTTATACTTCTTCAAAAATGTTGACTTCTCCACCTCCTGATGCTGCCTGGCTTGCTTTGTTCTTCCAGTCTCCTGTTTGTCTACTTTGGATTCCAGTATCAGTAGTTTCTTTTGTATCTAAGTTTTCAATTGCACATCTAAGTGTCTGGCTAAACAATAATCATTTCATGTTAGTAGACTGTGGGTCTCGGGGTTCCCTGGCAGTTGAACACATTTAAATAGCTTCGTTTTTCACTTTAGTGTGAGAGTTTAGGATTTTAGAATAACTGCCACCACTGTGGATGAAGCTCAAGTCAATGTGTTTTTCAGATTTAAAGTCACACTGTCACCCCTTCCTCCAGCCCTGTGGCTTAAGTACAGAATTTTGTATTAAACATCAAGTTTCTCTAAACTTCATCTTTTCCTCTTTAGAAACAAACATTTTAGATAATTTGAATTCCAAATTGAAATAAGCAACATTCGAAATTAGAATAAACCCCCCCAGTCTGTTGAGAACTGTGGCAGGAACCCAGAATGCTTCCATCTTTTAACTTTGCAGCACATTTTTAAGCCCACAACCTGACGACTGCAGTGCAGAATTCATTTAAATTATTCCAAATATTTTTACGAAAGAAAATACATGACCGCTTTGAACCAAATCATGTGTCGCATTTCAAATAGTAAACATTCTGCGTACACGTGTGTGCATACACCTAGAATGTTTGCTCTTGAGGAAAACAGAGACATCAAATATGCCATGCTGAGCTACAAACTGCTTTGAAACCACATAGAAAATAGATCTCAAGGGGTTCAGTCAGTTTAAGTGACTTAGACGCTGAGGTGGTTGCGTAGCCTGACTCTTCCTCTCTCGTTCCAAAAACAGAACACTTTTTCAACAGTGCTACAGATTCAGCTGGCACAACTGGCAACTGGGAATATTCTGAACTAGTTGGTATGTGTCCCCTTTTCTGAGGTCCATAGTCCATGAGATCTAGGTCTTCATTTCATCCAGGTGCCTCAATCCCTGCTCCTTTCCTCTCCAATAAGGCCCTGAGTTAAGGGTGGCCAGTAACAAGTCTGTGATCAAAATAGAAAGCAATCATGTGGCTTTTGCCCCGGTGCTGGTTCCGCATTACTAAAGGCTACTTCTGTAGTTTCTTGGAACTCAATGGGACCACAAATCCTTTTCTCCCATTTCCAAGTGCAATAATATAGACCTCCTTTGTTTTCCATTTGGTCACAGAACACAACTAATCCTTCACCTTTGCTGCAACTTACCTCCATTCTGTCACGTAATGAATGATCTGCCCTGGTGTTGTAACAACAGCAAAACCCATTAGTTGGCTTTAATATCCCATCTATCCTGCTCTGCTTTGCAACCCTTTTGTTTCAGCCATCTCTCATCCACTTCCTTCCTTTCCCCTTCCCTTGATATGCCTTCAAGACATCCACTTTCTCAGTGGACTGACACCATCCTAAAATTCTGCAACATCCCGGTTGAGCCTCTTTTGCTGTAACAGATTCTTTCTCCTGCCAACTATAGCATACTTAGCTCC
Source organism: Chiloscyllium plagiosum (assembly GCF_004010195.1). NCBI lineage: Eukaryota > Metazoa > Chordata > Chondrichthyes > Orectolobiformes > Hemiscylliidae > Chiloscyllium > Chiloscyllium plagiosum. The sequence goes on along the minus strand of NC_057722.1, from coordinate 26,691,503 downwards.
CCAATTTTGACTCCAACTGACTAAACATTTCCTTCTGTTGCTTGTCCTTAGCCTGGAGTCAAGAGCCTGACTGCTTTTATCTACCTGGTGTATGTGTGGACCCCTTTATCCACCACACTGCCTCACTGATAGCCTTGACTGCAGTCGGTATAACCTGGACCCATCCAGGAATTTCAATACCACTGAAGCAAGTTAGAAAGCATTTCTTTCTAATAGCTTAACCCCTCATTTTTGTCACAGCATCATCTGGTTACTACTTCTAACTTGCATGAATTTAATACAACTTTGCCAAGACACTTCACGTGCAATTGTCATTCATTAGCTTCTCAAGGAGACTGAACATTGACAAACACAAACTAGTTTTCCTCCTCGTCCTTTTTTTTCTATATTTTTATCTACAATTTAGTATCCTCAGTTTGGGGATACTGAGTCCCTCTTCAGCACCTACACAGGTACTGTACCCCAACTCTGGCGCTGATACATCGATGACTGCATTGGTGCAACATCCTGCACCCAGGCTGAACTGGAGCAGTTCGTCAACTTTGCCCAGAACTTCCACCCTGCCCTCAAATTCACATGGTCCATCTCGGACACCTCCTCCCTTTTCCTGACCTCTCCATTTCCAGCTCTGGTGACGGTGTCCAGATGGATGTTTATTATAAACCCACAGACTCCCTCTCAACCACCTAGACTATATCTCCTCCCACCCAGTGTCCTGCAAGAACTCTATCCCTTTCTCCCAATTCCTCTGCCTCTGCCACATCTGCTTGGATGAGTAGACATTCCACTCCCAAGCATCCCAGATGTCCACCTATTTTGAATGACATGCTTTCCCCCCTTTCATCTAGACAGCCCTCTGCTGCACCACCTCCATTCCCTGCTCCACTGGTCCAAACCCTGCCCCCTTTCTCTCCCCCCCCCAACACAATAAAGACAGTCCCCCTTGTCCTCATCTACCATTTCAACAGTCTCCACATCCAATGCATCATCCTCAAACACTTTGGCTGACACCAAATAGATCCCATCACCAAGAACATAATTTCCTCCCTACCCCCCTCTCCCTCCCAAACACAAACATCAACTGTGCTTGGTGGGCCATCAGCTCTGTGAAAGATTCCCTTTGGTCTGCCTGAAATGTGATGGTCTTCCAGTTGAAAGTGTCGACCCCGACTGGATGCTGCAGACTGGCACATTCGAAGGTCCAGGCCTGAGGGACACATGAACATTTGAGGCAGCTACGCCAAGGCACAGTGGTGGAAAAACAACCATGAAAGGTCCTTCTGCCAAAGCATAATGAGGCTCCATTCAGTAATTGGACACTCCCCAAAGCCTCCGATAAATGCCAAGAGTTTAATTGTAAATATAGAGAAAGCCGAACCCCAATGTTTGTCTTCTGCTCTGTTAGTAGAGGCAGTATAGTTCTGAATGACTTAGTTAACTATGTATGTATGCAAGGATTTCCTGCTATGAATAATGGATGTTTTGCAATAAAAAAACTCTGATGTTAGAGTATGTGAAATGTACAAAGCAAACTATCCTGTCATGTGCTGAGATATCAGATTATCATATGACAGTAAGTTATCTGAAACTATTACAGCTTTGGTAATTGTGAAACTCGATGAGCTCAGTTGTTGCATTCCACAGTGATTGCATTCTTTCTAAAGCTAATCAGCTCCTCTGTTTTGCACATTCCACACTGATCATGCCTCTTTATTTCAAGACTATTCTCCACTCTGTTTCCAGTGATTATTTCTTGGTGCTTTAAGAGTCTCCACCCTAGAATGATTGTGGTTTTAAAGAGGCTTCTACTCTGTCTGTTTACTTGCACTCATATCTCTATCGAGTTAAACAATTTGTACATATTGTAATGGTCCTTTTGTATTTTAAAGCAGATGTCAGTTTTGAATTAGCTAAGTATGTTTCAACCCTTTCAATGCCGACATCTATGTGTCACTTCTATATCCAGCAAGTTACTGATTTTTTTAAATTTCAAAATATACTTTATTCATAGAAAGAAATCTTTGGTACCTGTCCAATTGGTCATGTCGTTCATATACACATTGCATGTCTTAACATTACAGAGAACAGATTGAATTAATCAAATTTACAGTTATCGTATTTACAGTTCTGTTTATTAGCCATCCAGTCTTTTCGTATTTGGCTGTGGCTCCAGCGGAACCCACCTACTGACTGGGCCCCCTGTTATACGATAGCAAAGGAACCTTCTTTAACCCCCAGTTTATGGGGTTACCATTGTCCATTTGACTGTCCTGTCTCTGGGGTAGCTGTCTGCATCCACATGGTGAGCACGAACTGCTGGACCCTCGCTGGGCTGAGGTAGCTGTCCAGCTCCTCACTGGGGTCATTTACCCACTCTCGTGTCTTTGAGCCAAGGCAAGGGTCCGCACCGTCCAGTTCTGTGTCTGACAGTGGGACTGTCAGAGGATCACAGCTCTCAGTTAGCTGTAGTTGTGGGGCAGTAGCTACCCCCTGGTTCTCACTGGGTGGAGGGTGGACTTCGGGGGTCCGTTGTTTTCCTGGTTGGGAGGAAATGCCCTCCTCTTCACCTACGGCGCTCTGTCTCTTCTCGTGGTGACCTTCCTTGCGCCCGTCTTCACCATCCGAAGAGCTGACCGTCCCTCCCTCGTGCAGCTGTCTTTTCCCCTTTTGCTGGGAGGCTTTGGGGGCCTGGCAGGATTTTCTCTTCTTGTTTTTAACAAGTATCCACTCCTCTGCCTTTTCGATTACCTCCTCCTCCATTGCTTCCATCATTGCTAGAGCTAGGAATTAGCTGCTGTGTCTCTCCGCTGGCTGTCACCTCCTCCGCTCCAGCCTGTTCTTCTTTCTGGGTGCCACTAGACTCCGTTTCCCTGCTGTCTGGGTGGACCTTGCTGGTCTTTGGGGGTCCCCGGCTCACATTGCCACCTCCGGCCATCTGTGCGTAAGTGGGGCCCCCCTGTCTTGGGCAGGTTTTGTACATGTGGCCCGCCTCTCCGCACAGGCTGCAGCTCTTTGCTTCCTGACAGTCCTTGGTCAGGTGAACCTCCTGTTTGCAGTTCCTGCAGATAGTCACTTTGCAGTCCGCCGTCACGTGTCCCGACTTCCCGCAGGTTCGGCACACTTTCGGCTGGTAGCCTCTGTTCCCTCTGTCGGTCGGCCTCCCAGTCGTTCCTGTACTGCAGATGCTGGAAACCAGAGTCTAGATTAGAGTGGTGCTGGAAAAGCACAGCAGGTCAGGCAGAATCTGAGGAGCAGGAAAGTCAACGTTTCGGGCAAAAGCCCTTCATCAGGAATAGAATTTATTCCTGATAGCCTTGTAATAGACTACCAGTTTCCATCTCTGCAGGTTGCATGACTACAACATACAGCTCATCTGCTGCTAAAATCCTATGGATGACCTTGTTAGCTCTAGACTTAATGATTCCAATGCTCCCAGAGCTGGCTCCATATCCTTCACCTTAAATAAGTTTCCATTTGTATCCTAACTCACACCAAGTGTTGCTTGCACGTTAACTTTGCGCTTGCTGACTTATGTAGCTCCCAATTAAGCATGTCTCCATTCTAACATTTTCATCCTGATTTGCAATGTCTGCAATTTCTGAGACCTACTATGATCAAAAATAAAAAGACACCCCATTGCAGATGCTGGCAATTTGAAATTGAAAGAAACACACTGGAAAGACTTAGGTCAGGCAGCATCTATGGAGAGAAAGATTCAATGTTTTGGTTCAATGGCCTTTCATTTTCTGATGAAAGTACATTTTATTCAATGGTTAGCTCTGTTACCATCCAAGATATTTTTGTTCATGAAAAGTCTGGTGCATTACTGACTGTATTCATAGCACCACCAGAAGATGTGCTTTCAGCTGCCTAGGTTTTAAACCCTTAAGTTCCTCAATAAAGAGATGGTGAGGACTGCAAATGCTGAGGAATTCAGTCGGTAATGTGTGGCAAAGGAAAAAGCACAGCTTTTCATCTCTTCCACACTTCATCAGGACTGTGCATTGTTATGCCTGAAGCGTCAACCCTCTTTTCTGATCTGCTGTGCTTCTTCCAGCATCACACTTTACTGACTCCAAGTTCCTCCACAAACCTCCCTGCCTCTCCTTAAGCTTCTATACAAATATCACTTAGCAGAACAGAACTTGTATTGCTGAAAAAGATGCATTTTGTCAAAGATTTTCGTCTTGCACCCATCAGGATAACTCATGCGAAACACCAATATATAAGGAAAGCGATGATTTTATGCTGTAGGAGAAGAGATTACTCATTTGGTAGTGGTATTAACATTAGGAATGCACCTGTTAGATGATGACTGAGCATTAACTGCCAAGTTTTTTTTTAAATGTTAAACCAGGCAGGTTGAATCTGGTGAGAAATTGTCCTGTGAAAGGACCAGAAATTAGTTGTTGCTTTTTTTTAAACTGTCGATCACAATTAAACTGCATCCTCTGAGTAATGTCTGTCAATCATAGTTCACTTGCAAGCAGGTAGTACTTTTTATATTCATATTGGAATAAAGGTTTTGGTTTTCTTTTACTTAGGTATTGTTGATGCCTGTTTGAGTCGGGCAACTACCAGCTGCTGTGAGTTCAGCATTTACTGACTGTAGCTGCTGGTGTGTACAGAGAGGAGAAAAGTCAATCCTTAAACTTTACAATTCCTTTATGAATGTATTAAACTGTGCACTTATTTCTAATGTGTTCTGTTACAAACTAGACCTTATATATTTTCCCACATACTGAATTAAAAACCTATTCATACACCCACTTGAGTCCCCTGACACTCCGAGTAGTCACAGAATATAAAAGATAGTATCTGATTGGGATAACAGTTTTGCTGCTACTGAGGAGGGCTGACGCTGTGTGTTCTCTCTCTGTCTGTGTGTCTGTCTGTGTGTCTGTCTGTGTGTCTGTCTGTGTGTCTGTCTGTGTGTCTGTCTGTGTGTCTGTCTGTGTGTCTGTCTGTGTGTCTGTCTGTGTGTCTGTCTGTGTGTCTGTCTGTGTGTCTGTCTGTGTGTCTGTCTGTGTGTCTGTCTGTGTGTCTGTCTGTGTGTCTGTCTGTGTGTCTGTCTGTGTGTCTGTCTGTGTGTCTGTCTGTGTGTCTGTCTGTGTGTCTGTCTGTGTGTCTGTCTGTGTGTCTGTCTGTGTGTCTGTCTGTGTGTCTGTCTGTGTGTCTGTCTGTGTGTCTGTCTGTGTGTCTGTCTGTGTGTCTGTCTGTGTGTCTGTCTGTGTGTCTGTCTGTGTGTCTGTCTGTGTGTCTGTCTGTGTGTCTGTCTGTGTGTCTGTCTGTGTGTCTGTCTGTGTGTCTGTCTGTGTGTCTGTCTGTGTGTCTGTCTGTGTGTCTGTCTGTGTGTCTGTCTGTGTGTCTGTCTGTGTGTCTGTCTGTGTGTCTGTCTGTGTGTCTGTCTGTGTGTCTGTCT
>NC_057722.1:26684966-26685453 GCF_004010195.1 Chiloscyllium plagiosum | reverse complement strand
CTTCTCTCTCTCTCTCTCTCCACATCTCCATGTCCCTGAAGTAGGGTTTTACTTCTGCAATGGTGAGTCTCCAGGATCGTCTTCTATCCTTTTCCTTTATCTCTCTCGAGTCGTGGTGTCTTTGCTTTTTGCATGTCTTTACTTCATTGGCTCTGGACCATGGAGCTAGGTAACATTACCCAGTCCAAATAAGGCTTTTGCATTACCTCCTCTTTCTTTTTCTACAGAATATGGTTGGTACCAAGCAGTACCCAGACTCCGGTCAGTCTCCGTTCACAAGCGGGTTTCCCCTGCGTGTTGCTGAGCATTCCTAGCCCCTGTCAGCGACTGGTACCTCTGTCCCCCTGCAGCCTCCTGGTTAGGTGAATTAGCCCTGCTAAACTGCCAATAGTGTACTATACTCTTCAGAGGGTCAGTGTGGACTTGTTGGGCGAAATCGTCTATTTTCACACTGTATGTAGTGATCTCATTTCAGGAGCATGTCTTC
>NC_057722.1:26673679-26684466 GCF_004010195.1 Chiloscyllium plagiosum | reverse complement strand
ATACTGGGACTCACAGCTCACGCTACTCTAGGGCTCACTACTCACACTGTGCCGAGGCTCATTGCTTGTGCTGTACCATGGCTCACAGCGCACGCTGTACTTGGATCACTGCTCACACTGTACTGTTGCTCACTACTCACGCTGTACTGGGGCTCATTGCTCACACTGTACCGAGCATCACTGGTCACACTGTACTGGGGCTCACTACTCACACTGTACCGGGGCTCATTGCGCATGCTGTACAGAAGCTCGCAGTTAATGCTGTACTGGGACACACTACTCACACTGTACCGGGGTTCACTGATCACGCTGTACCGGGGCTCACTGCTCACACTGTACTAGGGTTCGGTGCTCGCGCTGCACTGGGGTTCACTACTCACACTGTACTGGGGCTCATTGCTCTCACTGTTCTGAGGCTCGCTGCTCATGATGTACTGGGGCTCATAGTGCACGCTGTATACAGGCTCACTGCTCATGCTGTACTGAGGCTCACTGCTCAGACTGTACCGAGGCTCACTGCTCACACTGTACCGAGGCTCACTGCTCACACTGTACTAGGGCTCAGTGCTCACCCTGTACTGAGGCTCACTGCTCACACTGTACTGGGCTCCCTGCTTACGCTGTACTGGGGCTCATGGCTCACGCTGTACTGGGGCTCACTGCTCACACTGTACCGAGCTTCACTGCTCACACTGTACTGGGGCTCACTGCTCACACTGTACTGGGGCTCATTGCTCACGCTGTACTCGGGCTCACTACTCATACTGTACTGGTGTCACTGCTCACACTGTAGTGGGGCTCTCTGCTCACACTGTACCGGGGCTTACTGCTCACACTTTATTGGGGCTCACTGCTCAAATTGTCCAGAGGTTCACTGCTCACATTGTACCGGGTCTCACAATGTACCAGGGCTCGTAGCTTCCGCTGTACCGGGGACTCACTGCTCACACTGTACTGGGGATCACTGCTCACACTATACTGGGACTCACTGCTCACGCTGGACTAGAGCTCACCACACACACTGTACCGAGGCTCATTGCTTATGCTGTACCGTGGCTCACTGCACACACTGTACTTGGATCACTGCTTACACTGTACCACGGTTCACTGCTCACGCTGCACTGATGTTCACTACTCACACTGTACTGGGGCTCCATGCTCACACTGTATCGGGGTTCACTGCTCACATTGTACTGGGGCTCGTTGCTCACACTGTTCTAAGGCTCACTGCTCACACTTTACCAGGTCTCATTGTGCACACTGTACTGGGGCTCACTGCTCATGGTGTACCGAGGCTCACTACTCACGCTGTACCTGGGCTCACTGCTCACATTGTACTGCGGCTCACTGCTCACGCTGTACTGGGGCTCACTGCTCACACTGTACCGGGCTCACTGCTCACACTATACTGGGGCTCACTGCTCGCACTGTACCGGGGCTCACTGCTCACACTGTACTGGGATTCACTACTCACACTTTACCGGGGCTCATTTCTTATGCTGTACTCGGGCTCACTACTCACACTGTTCCAGGGTTCAATGCTCACAATGTACTGGGCCTCACTACTCACACTGTACCGGGGCTCACTACTCACACTGTACCGAGTCTCACTGCTCACACTCTACTGGGGCTCAGTGGTCACCCTGTACTGAGTCTCAATGCTTGCGCTTGCCGGGGCTTGCTGCTCATGATGTACTGGGGCTCATAATGCATGCTGTACTTGGGCTCACTGCTCACGCTGTACTGAGGCTCACTGCTCACACTGTACTGGGGCTCACTACTCACACTGTACTGGGGCTCATTGCGCATACTGTACAGAGGCTCACTGTTCATGCTCTACTGGGGCTCTCTGTTCACACTGTACTGGGGCTCACAGTTCTCACTGTACTGAGGCTCACTGTTCATCCTGTACTGGGGCTCACTGCTCACGCTGTACTGAGGCTCACTGCTCACAATGTACCAGGGCTCGCTGATTCCGCTGTACCGGGGCTCACTGCTCGCACTGTACTAGGGTTCACTGCTCACGCTGCACTAGGGTCACTACTCACACTATACTGGGGATCACTGCTCACACTGTACCGGGGCGCACTGCTCACACTATACTGGGACTCACAGCTCACGCTGGACTACGGCTCACTACTCACACTGTATCGAGTCTCATTGCTTATGCTGTACCGTGGCTCACTGCGCATGCTGTACTTGGATCACTGCTCACACTGTACCGGGGCTCATTGCCCACACTGTACCGAGGATCACTGCTCACCTTGTACTGGGGCTCACTGCTCACACTGTACCGAGGCTCACTGCTCACACTGTACTGGGGCTCACTGCTCGCACTGTACTTGGGATCACTGCTCACGCTGTTCCGGGACTCACTACCCACACTCTACTGGGGTCACTGCGCACAGTGTATCAGGACTCACTGCTCTCACTGAACTGAGTCTCATTGCGCACGCTGTACTGAGGCTCACTGTTCAAGCTGTACTGGGGCTCACTGCTCACACTGTACTGGGGCTCAATGCGCACATTGTACTGAAACTCACTGCTCAAGCTGTGCTGGGGCACACTGCGCACACTGTACCAGGATGAATTGCTCTCACTGTACTGGGGCTCATTGTGCACGCAGTTCAGAGGATCACTGCTCACACTGTACCAAAACGCACTGCTCTCACTGTACTGGGGTTCATTGCGCACGTGGTTCAGAGGCTCACTGCCCACACTGTACCGAGGCTCATTGCGCACGCTGTACTGGGGTCACTGCTCACACTGTACCAGGGCTCACTGCTCACACTGTACTGAGGATCACTGCTCACACTGTACTGGGGCTCACTACTCACACTTTACCGGGGCTCATTGCACACTCTGTACCGAGGATCACCATTCATGCTGTACTGGGGCTTACTGCTCACACTGTACAGGGGCTCATTGCGCACGCAGTACTGAGGCTCACTGCTCTCACCGTACTAGGACTCACTGCTCTCACTGTACTGGGGCTCATTGCACCCGCTGTTCAGAGGCCCACTGTTCAAGCTGTACTGGGGCTCACTGCTCAAAATGTACTGGCACTCACTGCTCACACTGTACTGGGGCTCAATGCGCACACTGTACTGAAACTCACTGCTCAAGCTGTGCTTGGGCACACTGCGCACACTGTACTGGGGCTCATTGTGCACGCAGTTCAGAGGATCACTGCTCACACTGTACTAGGACACACTGCTCTCACTGTACTGGGGTTCATTGCGCACAGTGTTCAGAGGCTCACTGCTCACACTGTACTGGGGCTCATTGCGCACGCTGTATTGGAGCTCACTGCTCTCACTGTACTGAGGCTCACTGTTCATGCTGTACTGGGCCTCACTGTTCATGCTGTACTGAGGATCGCTGCTCACACTGTACCAGGGCTCGCTGCTTACGCTGTAATAGTGTTCACTGCTCACGCTGTATCAGGGTTCACTGCTCACATTTTACTAGGGTTCACTGCCCACCCTGCACTGAGGTTCACTACTCACACTGTACAAGGGCTCACTGCTCTCACAGGACTGGGGCTCATTGCGCACACTGTACTGAAGCTCACTGCTCACACTGTACTGGGCTCACAACTCACGCTGTACCGGGGCTGCCTGCTCACACTGTACCAGGGCTCACTACTCACCCTGTACCCTGGCTCACGTTTCATTCTGTACCATGGCTCACTACTCACCCTGTACCCTGGCTCACTGCTCACGATGTAGCGAGACTCACTTCTCGCGTTGTACCGGGGCTCACTGCTCACATTGTACCGGGATTCACTACTCACGATGTACTGGGGCTCACTGCTCACGCTATGCTGGGGATCACTGCACACGTTGGACCAGGGCTCACTGCTCATGCTGTACTGGGGCTCACTGCTCACTGTGTACTCAGACTCGCTGCTCACGCTGTATAGAGGCTCACTTCTCACACTGCACTGAGACTCACCGCTCAAGCTGTATCGGAGTTCACTGCTCACACTGTACCGGGGCTCACTGCTCATGCTGTACTGGGGCTCACTGCTCACGTTGTACCGGGACTCACTGCTCACACTGTGCTGAGGCTCACTGCTTACGCTTTACTGGGGATCACTGCTCGCACTGTACCAGGGCTCACTGCTCATGGTGTACTGAGGCTCACTGCTCACGTTGTACCAGGGCTCACTGCTCACGGTGTACCACGGCTCACTGCTCATGGTGTACTGAGGCTCACTGCTCACGGTGTACCAGGGCTCATTGCTCACGCTGTACTGGGCTTCACTGCTCACGCTGTACCAGGGCTCACTGCTCACGGTGTACTGAGGCTCAGCACTCACACTGTACTGAGGCTCACTGCTCACACTGTGCCAGGGCTCGCTGCTTACACTGTACTGGGGCTCACTGCTCACACTGAACCAGGGCTCTCTCCTCACACTGTACTGAGGCTCATTGCCTATGCTGTACCGTCGCTCACTGCGCACACTTAACTGTAGCTCACTGCTCACATTGCACTGGGGCTCACTGCTCGTGCTGTACCGGGGTTCATTACTCACGCTGTACTGGGGCTCGCTGCTCACGCTGTATCGGGTCTCACTGCTCACACTGTACTGGGGCTCACTGCTCATGCTGTATCGGGTCTCACTGCTCACACTGTACTGGGGCTCACTGCTCACACTGTACTAGGGCTCACTGCTCACGCTGTACTGAGCCTCACTGCTCACACTGTAGCAGGGCTCGCTGCTTAAGCTGTACTAGTGTTCACTGCTCATGCTGCACTGGGGTTGTCTACTCACACTGTAATGGGGCTCACTGCTCACGCTGTACCGGGGCTCACTGCTCACGCTGTACTGGGTCTCACTGCTCACACTGTACCGGGGTTAACTATTCACACTGTACCGTGGCACGCTGCTCACATTCTACTGGGGCCCAATGCTCACACTGTACCAGGGCTCTCTGCTCAACCAAATCGGGGCTCACTGCTCATGCTGTATTGGGGCTCAGCACTCACACTGTACTGAGGCTGACTGCTCACGCTGTACCGAGGCTCACTACTCACACTTTATCGAGGCTCACTGCTCATACTGTACTGGGCTCACTGTGCACACTGTGCCAGGGCTCACTGCTCACAGTTTACTGAGGCTCACTGCTTACGCTGTACCAGGGCCTACTTCTCATACTGTATTGAGCCTCACTGCTCACGCTGTACTGACACTCACTGCTTTCACTGTACTTTGGCTCATTGCACATGCTCTTCAGAGGTTCACTGCTCAAACTGTACGGAGGTTCACTGCTCACACTGTACCAAGGCTTACTGCTCATTGCGCACACTGTGCTAAGATTCACTACTCACATTGTACCGGTGCTCACTGTTCACACTGAACTGGGTCTCACTGTTCACACTCTGCTGGGGCTCACTGCTCACACTGTACTGGGCTCATTGCGCACACTGTACTGAGGCTCACTGCTCACGTTGCAATGGGGCTCACTGTTCACACTGTACTGGGGCTCGCTGCTCTCACTGTGCCAAGATTCACTGCTCACACTGTACTGGGGCTCACTGCTCACACTGTACTGGGCTCATTGCGCACACTGTACTGAGGCTCACTGCTCACGTTGCAATGGGGCTCACTGTTCACACTGTACTGGGGCTCGCTGCTCTCACTGTGCCAAGATTCACTGCTCACACTGTACTGGGGCTCACTGCTCTCACTGTACTGGGGTTCACTGCTCTCACTGTACTGGGGCTCACTGCTCACACTGTACCAGGGATCACTGCTCTCACCGTACCGCGGCTCACTGCTCACGCTGTACCAGGGCTCACTGCGCATGCTGTGTACCGCGGCTCATGGCTCACGCTGTACCAGGGCTCACTGCTTACGGTGTACTGTGGCTCACTGCTCTCACTGTACTGCGGCTAACTGCTCTCACTGTACTTGGGCTCATTGCGCACACTGTACCGTGGCTCACTGCTCATGCTGTAACTGGGCTCATTGCCCACGCTGTACCAGGGCACACTGCTCTCACTGTACTTGGGCTCATTGCGCTCACTGTACTGGGGCTCACTGCTCACACTGTACTGAGGCTCATTATTCATGCTGTACTGGGGCTCACTGCTCAAACTGTACCAGGGCTCACTGCTCTCACTGTACTTGGGCTCATTGCGCACACTGTACTGGGGCTCACTGCTCACGCTGTACCTGGGCTCACTACTCACCCTGTACCCTGGCTCACTGTTCACGCTCTACTGGGGCTCACTGCTCACGCTGTACCGTGGCTCACTGTTCACGCTCTACTTTGTCTTTCTACATAGTGTACAAAACATTCAGATGTAGAAAATTATAAACATATTTCAGAAATGTTTTTCCTCCTCTGTCTTTTGTCCTATTAACATCCCGGTGTATATTAGAATAATTAATGTTACCTGCGACAAGCATTACTTCTCATCATTATTGTACCTCTCTTAGTTTCTTTTAAAATATGTTTCTCTATATCTTTCCCATTGTTGGTTAATTGAATGTATTCTGTCATGTGATCGTACCTTTTCTGATTCTTTGCTTAAACCAAATAGACTCTGTCCTTTCCAAACACCTTCTCTCTTATAGCACTGGAGAGTCCAGAACATAGGAGCACAGTCTCAAGATAAGGAGTTGATCAATGAAGATAGAAATGAGGTGAAATTTGGTTTTCTGTTTTTCCAGAAAGTCATTAATACTTCATTATTGACTATATTTAAGGCTAAAGTAGACAGTAGTTTGGTGAAGTTTGGCTTGTGAATGAGGGAAAGTGGAGTTGAAGTCCAAGGTCAGCCATGATTTGGAGATGCCGGTGTTGGGCTGGGTGTACAAAGTTAAAAATCACACAATACCAGGTTATAGTCCAACAGATTCATCAGAGGAACCATGCTCTGAAAGCTAGTGCTTCCAAATAAACCTGTTGGACTATAACCTGGTGTTTGAAGATCAGCCATGATTATGAGATCCATTATGTATAAAAACAAAACATTCTGGAAATACTGTGTGGAGAAACATAGAGCAAACACTTCTGTTCAATGTCTTTCACCGTGATATAAGGATGTTACCAAGTTGGGAGAGCTTGAGCTATAGGGAGAGCCTGCATAGGCTAAAACTGTTTTCCCTGGAACATCAGATGCTGAGGGGAGATTGTATAGAGGTTTTTAACATCATGAGGGGCTTGGATAGGATAAGTAGACAAGGTTTTTTCCTTGGGTTGGGTGAGTCCAGAGGGGAAAGATATGAAAGACACCTTGAGGCAACGTTTCTATGCAAAGGGTGGTGAGTGTATGGAATGAGCTACCAAAGGAAGTAGTGGAGGCTGGTACAATTACAATATTTAAAAGCATCTATATGAGTATATAAATAGGAAGGATTTAGAGACATATGGGCCAAATGCTGGCAAATGGGACTAGATTAATTTAGGATATCTGGTCAGTATGGACTAGTTGGACCGAAGGGTCTGTTTCCATGCTGTTCATCTCTTTGACTCCAGACTCTATGATGGAAGAAGAAAAGAACATACTTATAAACTGAAGAAGGTCCTGAAGAAAGGTTACACCCGAAATGCCGATTTCTCCGCCTCCTGATGCTGCTTGGCTTGCTGTGTTCTTCCAGCCCCCTGCCTGTCTACCACCTTCTGAGGTAGCATCCCAAAGTTGTACAATTCTCTGAGAGAAAACAAACTTCCTCACTGCTGTCCTAAAAAGGCAGCCTCTAATTTTGAAACAATGCCCCCTAGTTTTGGACTTTTCCACATGAAGAATCATCATTTCAAAATCCATTAAAATATCCCTGAAGTACTTAAACATCTTGCAAATAATTGTCAAATTCTCCTAATTCTGAAAGAGCATGTATGAACAACTGAATTTTGTTGTGTATTTTGGCAAAGGTACAGTACCTGTACAGAGGTTGTTGAGTTTGTGCAAAAATTGTGGTATAATTTTCAAAGCTCTCATGATGCTGTCAGTTACTTTTCTTCTGAGGGAAGAATTATTGAGCCTGCCCTTTATGTCCTAATACTCAACAGGCATTTTATCATTCACTGATTCCAACCTTTGTTCACTGGTCTAATCGTCTAATTTTCTGTTTTCATAATGGCCAAGGATACCTCAAAACAATTCAAACACACATTGATAGACACAAAGTTGTTGAAACTCAGTATTGGGAAACCAACCATTTCAGTAGGATCTGTTTGGTATCTGCAGTGTTTTCATCTCTGAGCTGTAGTGTAAAAAAGTTGTAAAATTTGTTTCCAAAACGTGGAAGAAATACCTTCTCCTGTCATCTGTTTGTTGTGCTTTTACCTGAGCCAGAGATTATGGGATTTAATCTTATTCAAACTGAAGGTATGATACAGGCAAACACCACTATAGAACATGGAACATAGAACAATACAGGGCTGAACAGGCCCTTCAGCCCTTGATGTTGCGCCGACCTGTGAACCATTCTCAGCTCGTCCCCCTACACTATCCAAAAATCATCCATGTGCTTATCTAAGGATTGTTTAAATCTCCCGAATGTGGCTGAGTTGACTACCCAACCAGGTAGGGCATTCCATGCCATTACCACTCTCTGCGTAAAGAACTTGCCTCTGACATCTGTCTTAAATCTATCACCCTTCAATTTGTAGTTATGCCTTCTTGTACAAGCTGACGTTATCATCCTAGGAAAAAGTCTTTTACTGTCTACCCTATCTAATCCTCTGATCATCTTGTATGTCTCTATCAAATCTCCCCTTAGCTTTCTTCTTTCCAGTGAGAACAGAATGTATTGTTGAGGATCCCAGCTTTCACGTAAATTTAAAAGCTAACAATTTCCCCAACCCTAACAACTAAAGGTTTTAAAAAGGTGGCTACAGAGATAATGACTATTTTGGTTTCAATCAAACTAAGTTATAAATTGCTTCTCATGGATTAGATAGTAATAAATATCAGCCAGTTATTCAGGAAAGGATGGAGGAAGAAAATAGGGAACAATCGATCAGTTAGCCTGACTTCAGTGAAAGGGAAAATGTTAGAAAGAAAGGAACTCTTAAGAAAATTACAATAGGGAATATGGAAAATTGTATCATTGGACAGAAACACTATAGATTTATGAATGAGAAATTGTGTTTGGCAATTCTGTTAGTACTTAAAGGGGACATAACCAATAAAATTGATAAGGAGAAATCAATGGATATACGATGTTCAGGTTCACAAAAAGCATTTGATAAATATCATATAGAAACTTATTACACAGTAAGATTTATGGAATTGGGAATATATATTAGCAAAGACAGGGAATTAGTTAATGGACAGACAACCAAAACTGCTCAGAACCTACATCAATGCTTAAGTTGAGTGGATCAAATGAGATGAAGCCAAGTTTGTGCAAACTACAAAGTTGGGTGGTAAAGTAAGCAGTGAGTGGATGCAAAGACTGCAAAAGGATGGGGATGGATGAGATGAGCAGGCAAGAGCAGCTGGAATATAATGTAAAGAAATTTGAAATTATCACTTTATCATAAAAAGTAGAAAAGCAGGATAATAGTTAAATGGTGAGATATTGGGGAACAGTACTCAGGAAGAATCTGAGTGACCTTAGTGAAAGTTAAGATACAGGTGCATGAAATTAGGAAAGCTAATGGCTTGGCCCTTACCCGAGAGAAATTAAAGTCTAAATATCTGGAATACTGCTTACAGTTTTAGTCTCTTCACCTAAGGACAGATAATCTCACTGTTATGTCCCACAGTCGGTATGTCAGTACACCTTTAAAAGACAAAGTGAACTGGATTTTCCAAGGAGTCATGCAGAATATCACTCAGCTCTCTGTTTTCATGAATGAAGGGAACTTCACATTTCTGAGAGGAGGTTCTGCTCAGGTAAGTAGGGAGCCAAAAGCTGAAAAAGTGTTGCTGGAAAAGCGCAGCAGGTCAGGCAGCATCCAAGGAACAGGAGAATCGACGTTTTGGGCATAAGCCCTTCTGCAGCATCTACAGTCCTCACTTTCTCCCCTAAGTAGGGAGCCATCTGGGTAGAGAGTAGGGTGCCAAGGTTTGGGATGCCAGATGCTGCGCTTTTCCAGCAACACATTTTCAGCTCTGATCTCCAGCATCTATAGTCCTCACTTTCTCCCCTAAGTAAGGAGCCATCTGGGTAGAGAGTAGGGTGCCAAGGTTTGGGATGCCAGATGAGTAGAGAATAGCATACCAGATAAGTGGAATGCCAGGGGAATAGGATGCCAGGTAAGTATGGTGCTAGCTTTGTAGGTGTCTAGCTGGGTAAGGGGTAGGGATAGAATGTTAGCTGGTTAGGGAGTAGTATGCCTTGTAAGTAGGGTGCTAGAGTGCAAGTTGGCAAAGGGACTAGATAAGTGATGTGACATTTAGGGTAGGTCAGAGTGGACAGGAAGACTGGGTGCTTGGTGCCAGAGGGAGATCAGATCTGGTGAGAACATCAGGGTGAGGGTTTGAGGTTGGGTCCAGCACTGGTATGGATTGGGATTTGGTGCAAGTAGGATGGGTGTGCCAGATCCTGGCTGATCATCCTTAATCAGTATCCTGTTCCTGCCTTATTTCCATAACCCTTGATTCCACTATCCTTGAGAGTTCTATCCAACACTTTCTTAAATGAATCCAGAGACTGGGCCTCCACTGCCCTCTGGGGCAGAGCATTCCACACAGCCACCACTCTCTGGGTGAAGAAGTTTCTCCTCATCTCTGTCCTAAATGGTCTACCCCGTATTTTTAAGCTGTGTCCTCTGGTTCGGCACTCACCCATCAGCGGAAACATGTTTCCTGCCTCCAGA
>NC_057722.1:26665619-26672644 GCF_004010195.1 Chiloscyllium plagiosum | reverse complement strand
CCTAAGAAAGCTTTTACTATCCTCCTTTATATTATTGGCCAGTTTACCTTCGTACTTCATTTTTTCTCTGCGTATTTCCTTCTTAGTAATCCTCTGTTGTTCTTTAAAAGCTTCCCAGTCCTCCGTTTTCCCACTTATCTTTGCTATGTTATACTTTTTCTCTTTTAACTTTATATGTTTCTTAACTTCCCTCGTCAGCCACGGCCACCCATGCCTCCTCCTAAGATCTTTCTGCCTTTTTGGAATGAACTGATCCTGCAACTTCTGCATTATACACAGAAATATCTGCCATTGTTCCTCCACTGTCATCCCTGCTAAGGTATTGCACCATTGAACTTTGGCCAGTGCCTCCCTCATAGCTCCATAGTTCCCTTTATTCAACAGAAATATTGGCATTTCCGATTGTACCCTCTCCATCTCAAATTGCAGATTGCAATGGATACTCCATTGTAACAAGGTTCACCTGAAGCATGACACTCTACTGGAAACATTGTTCTTCTGATGTAAACTGTAGCTTAATATTCATCCATACGCATGTATATACCTGAGGATTGTAATGTGGGTGCATAATGGTTAGTTGGAAAAAAGGTCTGTTGAATTCATCAATACTGTGATATCAAGTTTCCTATGCTCTGGAGAGAATATAAGAATTGCTGCATCTAGAATAGCCAGTTGGAGCAAAATGGCCACTTGCCTTAAGATTCATTAGACTGATTCTTGGGATGAGGGTATTGCCTGATGAGGTGAAATTGAGTAACCTAGGCCTTCATTCTTTCGCGTTTAGAACAAATGAGAAGTGACTTCATTTAAACTCTTCAGGGGTTTGAAATGAACATTCATTGTGCTCATAGTTGTGCCTCACTTACTAATCCACTTTCCATATGTCTTAACCCCTTGAGAGACCAAAAACCCATTTATCTCAATCTTGAATACATTCAATGCATCCATATTCCACTGAAGTACAGAATTCAAAAGACTCATAATCTTCTGAATAAGAAATTTCTCACCCCTGTCTGAAATAATTGACACTTATCCTACTTATGACCTCACATTCTAATTTGTCTTGCCAAAGGAAACAACTTTAAAAGACTACCTTTTCCCAGCGAAGTTTCTTCAAATTCTTGTCTGTTTTAAAAAGATTCATTCTTCTAGACTCCAGAAGGTACAGGTCCAATCTACTCACCTCTTAATATAGGAAAGCCTTCTTATTCCAGGAACCCAACTAATGAACTTGTGTTGTGTTGCCTGCTAGATAAGTATATTTTTCCTCAGACATGGAGGTCACACATATTTTCATTCTTGGAATCTGAGCATTGTTTCCATCGCCAACATTAATTGCCCATCTTTTATTGACCTCAAGAGGGTGTTGGTGAGCTAATTTCTTGAACCATTACATTAATGTGCTGCGGTGGAGGCAGTTTCACAATTAACCCAGTGACAGTGAATTAATTGTGATATAATTGCAAGTCAGGATGATATGAGTCTTGAAGGGAATTTTTCTGATACGCGCACACATTAGCTGATTGCCCGACAAGAGCAAGTGTCACACTCCTGCAAAGCATATCATATATGATTCTCTATGGGTATGACTGTACAAAATATTTAGATAATTTCAAATCTCTCTGGTAAGATGATGTGGCAAGTCCACTCACTGCCAAAATGTAAATTAAGGAAACAGACCATATCTAACTAAATTTACTATATTGACTTCAACCTCCGGTATTATTAATACATTCCAGCTGACTGCACTACAAGTGTGTGTGTGTGTGTGCGTGTGTAAGTATTTTCCTAAGAAGAACAAAGAATGAAGAAGAACAATGCTTCTCTGCTCTATTTTATGCATTAGCAGATATTGGACTTGAATGAATTGGGTACAAATGCCTTCGATAAAACCCCCTAAAACCTTAAAAATGCAGTCAAGACCCAGCTGAGTAATGTGAAGAAGTATACATACTATCACTATAAATGCCGGAGGAAACACCACAGAAGCGCTTCATAGGAGGCTCCCAAGCACTGAAGATGTCACCTAGACAGGGGACGAAACGTTTGCAACCAAAACTTCCAGATCGGCGAACAGAACCACAGCAACGAGCACCCAAGCTACAAATCTTCTCACAAACTTTGAATACATACTATCCTTACATCCCTCCAATGCAAAGACAATGTGTACATCACTGCCAATTTTTAAATAATGAAGATAGCTCTCTGGTGCTTTAGATGCCCAAGCAAGTAGATGATGATGACTTTTCTGTGTAAATATTGACCCAGTTTTAAAGTGACAGTCACTTAATAGCAACCGTGGTGGGTTTTTTCTCACTTGTTGGATTCTTTCTCTGTCATATACAACCAACAACCTTTTCCCAAGTGTGTTATTTCCACGAGTGAAAATTAAGGATGGAGAGAACAGCATCAATATCTCTTTAATCATCAATCTTACTTTTCTCTCACAGGTGGAATGACATTGTGTTAGCCAATGCATTACACAATGTAGTAATCAAGGAATGTGGCTTGAAATAACTATAAGGATTATAATAACAACAAAACAGACTCATCACAGAGCACTGCAGGACTGCATTCTTCTTGTTTACATTAATGGAAATCACCATCACTATTGCACTCCATTTTGTTAATTGGAGAACATAGTTTACTAGCTTTCTGCAACAATCTGAACTTGGATTTTGTACACAAATTCAAGTTGGATTAATTTCATCAGCGGCAGCCTGAGTCTAGGCCTGTGATCTCCAATATATTATTGCACTTGATATTTTTAGTGAGGTGATGACTGCCTCAGTTTGTAGAGGAATGTCTGTTTATGCACTAACTCAACTCCACTGCAACCATATTTCTCTTGACTCTTGGTATAATTTCTCCAGTGTGTTTTCTGACCTCCCATCATACACATTTCTTAAATTCCAATTATTTTCTCAACTCAATAGTCTGAAGTAAGACCCATTCCCATGCTAATTGACTAACACAAGTTCCTTCCTTCTGATTTGCAACTCCAAACTTTCTCATGGCTTGTCCAGCCGAATCTCAGCAGTGTTCTCCAAACTTACCCCAATCATATTTCAGTGGTCTGACTATCTTTTCATCTTAGTACCTTAGTGTTGCTCTTCAAAATAATTTCTGAAATCTTTCTGCCTTCAATTTTTTTCTCTTCAATAAAAACACGCCTTTTGTTTTCAATAAAGTTATCAGCCAATACTCCTCAGTCCTCTACAATGACTCAGCATTCACTCTAAAGAAAGAAAATGATGCAAGTCACATTCCTTCTTTCCTTGCCTATACGTCTTTTCCTTCTAACCTTGCCCCTCCTTTTCTGTTTCCATTTTCCATCACATTTTAAATTCTTCCTTAAATTTTATTTCCTTTGTCTCTCTGTTGCTTTTCCTTTCCTTTTCACTCTTTCATGCATTCCCTCTTATCTATTTCCTTTCTATCCTCATTTATTGTTTTATTTTCAAATAATTTTTCCCTGTATTCCTTCTTGCTTTCCTTCCATATTGTCCTCCCTGCTCTTTGTTCTATTACTGCCATTCTACTCCCTTTTCCTTCTCCCTCTCTCTCTGTTCCTTTATCTCTGTCATCTTCTCCATCTCATTTCATTGTCTTTTCTTCATCCTTCTCTTTTTCGGACTGCTCTCTTTCACTTTCTGTCTCTTCTACTTATTATTTTTCCTTCTCTCTGTGTACTGTGACGATTCTCCTCTTCTTCCTCTTTACTGTGCTTGCCTCTGTCAAAGATGAAGAAAATAAACATTCTGTTTAAGTACATTTCTGTTCTGTCACTGTACATGCCCTTGACATCCCACATTAGGTGTCATATTTTTGTGTGCTCTCTTGAATTTCTCCTGGACTCTACCAACTGTGGAAGCTGGGGCACAAGTGAATGAATTAGCTGCAGCTTCTCTCTGCATTCCTTGCTCCTGATGTTTTGTTTGCCATTAAGCAATTGTTCTCTGTAAGTTAGGTCTTACACACCCATGACAGTTTCAATCCGACTTGTATTCTTGGACAGTTTAAATGAGTTCTGTTTTTATTCTCCATATTTCACTCTTCCTTTAAAAGTGGCCCATGTTTGTACCTCTGAATCCACACTGGAAATTAAGTTCACTCACAATTTGGGTGTTTACATGGATAATTTCCTTAATTACAAGCAGGATACAAACCATTCCATTCTGTTGGCAATTTGTTTTATTTAAGTTTAATACGACAGGGTATGGGTAACTGGAAGTTGGAGCAAAATTGCTGCCATGTCATTTTAAGTACCATGGACATGTGAAGAACAAATCTTATGAAACGGTGGAACACCAGATTTTAGAGAATAGAACTTAGGTCCCAACACTCATCCAAACACATTTTAATCTTTTGTGCTTTTTTTGATTTGATTTGATTTAGATTTAATTGTCACGTGCTCTCAAGTGCAGAAGTACAAGAGTACAGTGAAAAGTGTCTACTGTTGCCACACATGGCACCATCTTAGGTACAAAGATACCTGGGTACAAAAAACTCAAGTACAAAGTAGTAAATGAAACAAAGTTTTAAAGTTTTAAAGTTAAGCATTTCGGACTTCATAGAATGAGTAGAAAATAAAGAAATATGATAATAGTGAACATAAAAGTCCTTCTGAATATAACTTAGAGAAATAAAGGAATAAAGTTAAAAGTTCAACAGCCTTTGATGAGTGCTTGCTGGGGCCTCATTATCCTTTGCTTAGTTCACTCTCCGACAGACCTCAGCTGCCTGTTCTTGCCTCCCCTCTTGACACCAAGGGAGCCCCCTCATCACAAGTACTTCCTGAATTGGGCAGTGACGCCATTGTGCTACTGAAGCTTCCGCCTCTGATCTCCTCCTGCTGCTTTCAGAACGTGCCCAGGCAGGACCCACTCGCAGCCTCTGATCGCTGGGTATACACTGTGTGCAGCTTTCGCTGCCAGCCCCCTCAGACATTGGGCTGGGAACCGCCATGCTGAGGATGCTTCACCAGGTCCATGCTGAGGCTGGGAGAAGGAAGAAGAAAAGAAATGCAAAGAGAGAAACAAAGAGAAAAAATCGGACAGAGTGGACTAGCTCCGGCTGAAACCTCCTAGTCTGCCGCCATCTTGAATTGTTAATTTAGAGAGCTATAATTCTGAAAATTACACCCCAAAAATGGAATTTCTGCAATCACTTTTTGCAGTTTTGTTAATCCTTTCCTGCTCTCTTCCTTAAAATCTTTCCTTAACTCCATTCACTGAAATTCTATAATTGTTTTCTCCCTTTCCTGAGATTTGATATGCTCATTTGGCTGGGCCAGCATTTATTGCCTTTCCCTAATTAGCTTCAAGAAGATGGTGGTGAACTGCCTTCCTAAACTGCTGCAGTCTCTGGGGTGCATCAACACCCACAGTTCTTTAAGGAAAGGAGTCCAGGATTTTGACTCAGTGACAGTGAAGTAACAATGATATACTTCTAAGTCAAGACAGTGTATGACATACAAGGCAACCTGTACAGGTGTTGTTCTGCTGTCCTATTGTCCAGGTGGTGGTGCTTTCAGGTTTGGAAAATGGTGCCAAAGGTTTAGTTGCTGCAGTTCATCTTGTAATTGGTACAATCTGCTGCCACAGTGTGTTAGTTGTGAAAGGATTGAATGTTGACAGTAGTGAATACAGTGTCAAATAAATGAGTTGCTTTGTCCTGTACGGTATTGAGTTTCTTGGTGTTGTTTGAGCTGTGTTTATCCTGACAAGTAAACAATATTCCATTGCACACCTGATTTCACTTTACATATGATGGATAGACATAGTGTGTGAGCTAATTACAAAAGAAATCATAGCTTCTGACTTGCTTTTTTATCTATACTATTTTTATGGCTGGTCCATTCAGTTTCTGGTCAATGGTAAACTCCCCAAATGTTAATAGCAGAGATTCAGTGATGATCAGGCCTTTGACTGTCAAGGGAAGCTCGTTAGATTACTGTTGAAGATGTTCATTTCCTGGCACTTGTGTATCATTTACTTCCCAGTTATCTACCCAAGCCTGGATATTTAGATATGGTTTGCTTTTGAATCTGTGGAGTCATGAATGGTCCTCATCATTATGCAACCATCAGTGAAGATTTCCATTTCTGACTTTCTGTTGATGGCAAGTTCAATAATAAAGCACCTAGGATTCTACTCTGATGAACTCCGACAGAGTGTACCCATTGTACTGAAACTGAGATGATGAACTCCAACAACCACAACCAGCGTTATTTGTGCTCGGTATGAGGCTAAGCAGCTGAAAGCTATCCCCCAGTTCCCATAGACTCCAGTTTTATTAGAGTGGCATTCTCAGTAAATTTCCAGTTTGATGTCACTCTCACCTCACCTCTAGTGAAGTGATCTTTTGTTTATTTTGGACAAGACTTCATGAGGTCAAGAACTAAATGATCCTGGCAGAACTGAAGCTGAATAGAACTTGGAAGCACTGAGAACGACTCCATCCATCACTTTGCTGATGATTGAGTGTAGACTGATGGTACAATAATTGATTGAGTTGAATTTGTTCTGCTTTCTGTGGAGTGGCCAATTCTAGGCAATGTTCTGCTGCATGACTACATCAGCTAAACTAAAGACTCCTTTCTGGTCAGCAAGATACATTTTATTGCATGTTAGCAAACTTAACAGGTTACTTTAACATTGATAGACATTATTGCAGAGGTTTTGAATGAGGGTCAGACATTACGTCTCATTCCTTTTCAGGCCCTAATCTGTTCTCTCCATGAGCTGAAAATGTGTTGCTGGAAAAGCGCAGCAGGTCAGGCAGCATCCAAGGAACAGGAGAATTGACGTTTCGGGCATAAGCCCTTCTTCAGGAATGAGGAAAGTGTGCCAAGCAGGCTAGGATAAAAGGTAGGGAGGAGGGACTTGGGGGAGGGGCTTTGGAAATGCGATAGCTGGAAGGAGGTTAAGGTGAGGGTGATAGGCCGGAGTGGAGGTGGGGACGGAGAGGTCAGGAAGAAGATTGCAGGTTAGGAAGGTGGTGCTGAGTTCGAGGGTTGGGAC
>NC_057722.1:26638445-26663533 GCF_004010195.1 Chiloscyllium plagiosum | reverse complement strand
CTACCGCGCCTCCCTTGTCTGCTGGTTCGATAGTGAGTTTGGGGTTGGAACGGAGGGAGTGGAGGGCCGCACGTTCCGAGGGTGAGAGGTTGGAGTGGGTGAGAGGGGTGGAGAAGTTGAGGCGGTTAATGTCGCGGCGGAAGTTGGCTATGAAGAGATCGAGGGCAGGTAAGAGGCCAGCACTAGGTGTCCAGGTGGATGGGGTGTGTTGGAGGTGGGAGAAGGGGTCGTCAGAGGGAGGCCATGAATCCTGGTTGAAGAAGTAGGCGTGGAGGCGAAGGCGGCAGAAGAATTGTTCGATGTCTCACCGTGTGTTGAACTCGTTAATCCGAGAGCGGAGGGGGATGAAGGTGAGGCCTCTGCCAAGGACTCTCCATGAATCCAGATGACATCATAAAATGAGCAGAGCTCAAGGCACTACTCAATATAAACATCTTCAGACTCTATAACACGTTCCCTAGATTTTTTTAACTTATTATTAATATTATACATTTTGTGTGCTTAATTGAGATGATCTTTAGATTTCACTATTCTCCCAAGCACATTCACATTGGACTTGGGAGAATGGTTCTTTGCAGGATGAAGTCTTTTAACAGAACTCATATTCTCAGACCATTAACCTGGGCTTGAGGATTTCTAAGTTTATTGGCAACGTTATCACCATACCACTAATTCCCAATTCCTTTACTAAATTACTTGTCATTTCCCAAGCTTTGCATTATTTATTGCTACTCACAAAGTCTTGCAATGCCACTCCCAGCTTCATTGCTCGAAATTCTACTCTACTGGTTTTTCTTGATCTTATTCTTCAATATTTAGCTTCTCCTCACCTGTCCATGCAAAGTATTTCAGTACAATAGGTATGCTCTGAATTGCAATATTTACTTACACTTCTAATGTGCAGGGTCCTCAACATAAGGAGCTGCAGCTGGAAATTAATATCCACACCTCCTTGATGATAGAAGTTTCCTGAAAGTCACAATAGTTACATTGCATTACTCCCCAGTTACCTGTATGAGTGCAGCTCCAATAAGCCTCGACAAATTTGATAAAATCCAAGAAAATGCAACCCACTTGGTTGGCATCACATCCACAAACATTCACTCCCTCCACCACTGATGCATCCTAGCAGCAGTATGCACCATCTAAAACCAAAGCCTCCAATGTAGATCACAACTTACTGGTTGATCACAAAGTCTTGAACAGCTGATCTCACCTCCTGCCTGTGTTCCCTCACTGCATGCACCTTGATCATCATGCCACTTTATGAATTCCACTTCTGGACCACTGAAGTATCAAACCTAGGTTATGAAGAGAAGACCTAAAATGGCACTTAAATGAACAAACTCAGGAATCAAATGTAATCAAAAAAGGTAAACTGACCTAAAGACATTTAAGAAAATATAAACTGATAAGGAATTTTTAGATCTGAAGTTCAATTATGAAGAAACACTTTTAAAATAGTCAGAAGTGATCAGAACAGAAAAGACCAGTGACATTTTGTAGAGCTACAGTGCCTTTACCATAATAAAGTCTCCAAAGGTGTTTCATAGGGGCACCATAAACAAAACATCAAGCCATATCACAGAATTACAGGAGTGTTGTGGTGCAGAAAGTGGCCATGCATCCCATTGTGTCTGCATGAGTATTCTGATTGGAATTATAACTTACTGCCATTCTTCTGCCTTATCCCTGTATGTTGTTCCTATTCAAATAACCATCCAATACACTCTTACTGACCTGAATTGAATCTGCCTCCACCACACTTCCAGGCAGTACATTCCAGACAACCCACTGAGTGAAAATGTTTTTTCTCACATCATATTTACTATGTTTTCAAATCACGTTTAATCCTGCCTCCTCAATTTTTTCAGTCACATCATGATTTTGAAAACTTCTGTCAGATCGCTACTTAGCCTCTCCTCTCCAAAGAGAACTGCCCCAACCTCTCTAACCTCACCTCATTACTGAAGTATCTCATCCTGGGAACCATTTTTGTTCATTTCTTCTGTACACCCTCTAATGTGTTTGCATCCTTTCTGTAGTATGGTGCCCT
The DNA here is from genome assembly GCF_004010195.1 of Chiloscyllium plagiosum. NCBI lineage: Eukaryota > Metazoa > Chordata > Chondrichthyes > Orectolobiformes > Hemiscylliidae > Chiloscyllium > Chiloscyllium plagiosum. Next base: position 26,661,477 of record NC_057722.1, on the reverse strand, counting down.
GAACTGTATATAGTACTCCAGCTAAGTCTAATGAGTATCTTGAATAAGTTCAGCACAACCTCCTTGCTCTTGTATTTTATAACACTATTATTGTGTTTATGTTTACTTTAGTGATGGAAGGGAAAGGTATATACTGCCAGGCAAGAGTTATAGCTGGAGGAAAGGCAATTATGATGCGATTAGGCAAGACTTAGGATGCATCAGATGGGGAAGGAAACTGCAGGGGATGGGCACAATTGAACTGTGGAGCTACTACGTGTCTTTGATAAGTATGTACCGGTCAAGCAGGGAGGTTGTCAAGTGCGGGAGCTGTGTTTTACTGAGGAAATCGCTTGTCAAGACGAAGAAGGCGGCTTATGTTAGGATGAGATGTGATGGCTCAGTTTGGGCTCTTGAGAGTTACAAGTTAGCCAGGAAAGACCTCAAGGGAGAGCTAAGAAGAGCCAGGAGGGGACATGAGAAGTCATTGGTGGATAGGATCAAGGAAAGTCCTCAGGCTTTCTATAGGAATATCAGGAATAAAAGAATGACTAGAGTTAAATCAGGGCCAATCAAGGCTAGTAGTGGGAAGTTGTGCATGGGGTCAGAGGAAATGGGGAACTGCTAAATTAATACGTTTAGTCAGTATTTACACTAGGAAAAGACAATGTTGTCAAGGAAAATACTGTGATACAGGCTACCAGACTAGATGGGATTGAGGATCATAAGGAGGAGGTGTTAGCAATTCTGGAAAGTGTAAAAATAGATAAATCCCTTGGACCTGATGGGATTTATTCTAGGATCCTCTGGGAAGCCAGGGAGGAGATTGGTGAGCCTTTAGCTTTGATCTTTATGCTGTCACTGTCTACAGGAATAGTGCCAGAAGACTGGAGGATTGCAAATATTATCCCCTTATTCAAGAAGGGGAGTAGAGACAACCCTGGACATTATAGACCTGTGAGCCTTGCTTCGGTTGTGGGTAAAGTGTTGGAAAGGGTTAAAAGAGATAGGATTTATAATCATCTATAAAGGAATAAGTTGATTAAGGATAGTCAACGCAGTTTTGAGAAGGGTAGATTGTGCCTCACAAACCTTATTGAGTTCTTTGAGAAGGTGGCCAAACAGGTGGATGAGGGTAAAGTGGTTGATGTGGTGTATATGGATTTCAGTAAGGCATTTGACAAGGTTCTACACAGTAGGTTATTGCACAAAATATGGAGACATGGGATTGAGGGTGATTTAGTAGCTTGGATCAGAAATTGGCTAGCTGAAAGAAGACAGAGGATGGTGGTTGATGGGAAATATTTATCCTGGAGTTCAGTTACTAGTGAGGTACTGCATGAATCTGTTTTGGGTCCACTGTTGTTTGTCATTTTTATAAATGACCTGGATGACACTAAGGTCGGTAGAGTTATGAATAGTGACAAAGGATCTTGTAAGTTACAGAGGGATATAGATACGCTGCAGAGCTGAGAGGTGGCAAATGGAGTTTAATGAGTAAAAGTGTGAAGTGATTCACTTTGGAAGGAGTAACAGGAATGCAGAATACTGGGGTACTGGAAAAATTCTTGGTCGTGAAGATGAGCAGAGAGATCTTGGTGTCCAGATACATATATTCTTGATAGGGTTGTTAAGAAGGCCTATGGTGTGTTAGCTTTTATTAGTAGAGGGATTGAGTTTCAGAACCATGCGATGATGCTGCAGCTGTACAAAACTCTGGTGCAGCCACATTTGGAGTATTGCGTACAGTTCTGGTCACCACATTATAGGAAGGAAATGGAAGCTTTGAAAAGAGTTCAGAGGAGATTTACTAGGATGTTGCCTGGTATTGAGGGAAGGTCTTACGAGGAAAGCCTGAGGGACTTGAAGCTGTTTTTGTTCCAGAGAAAAAGGTTGAGAGGTGACTTAATTGAGACTTAGAAGTTAATCAGAGGGTTAGATAGGGTGGACAGTGAAAGCCTTTTTCCTCAGATGGTGATGGCTAGCATGAGGGGACATAGCTTTAAATTGGAGGGTGATAGATATAGGACAGATGTCAGAGGTAGTTTCTTTACTCAGAGAGTAGTAGGGGCATACAATGCACTGCCTGCAACAGTAGTAGACTCAACAACATTAAGAGCATTTAAATGGTCATTGGATAGGTATATGGACGAGAATGGAATAGTGTAGATTATATGGGCTTCAGATTGGTTCCACAGGTCGGCACGGCATTGAGGGCTGAAGGCCTGTACTGCACTATAATGTTCTATCTTCTACTAAAGCCAGGAACACTATATGCGTTATTAACTGCTCTCTGAACCTAACCTGTTACGTTCAATGATCTCTGCACATATATACCCAGATTCATTGGGTCCTGCTTACCTTAAATAATACACCCCCTGTTTTAGAAGCCTTACCATGTTCTTCCCATTGAAATGCATCATCTCATACTTCGCTGCACTGAATCTCAAATGCCACCTCTATGCCCACTCTGCCAACTTGTCCAAGACCTTCTGGAGTTCTACATAGTCTGCCTCAGAACTTAAGATTTCATATCATCCATAAACACTGAAATTGTCCCATGCACGCAAAGATCCAGGTCATTTATATAGATTAGGAAATACCAAACACTGGAGAACACCATTAAAAACCTCTTTCAGCTCAGAAAATAGCTACTGCTTCTTTTATTTTAAGATCTATAACTTTTTTTCACAGTTTGTTGTGTGTAGCTGAGTCAACTGCCTTTTGGGGCATCTATGTCCAAAACAGCAACACTATTTCACTCATTGACCCTTCTGTTATTTCTTCAAAAAACTTCAGTAAATTTGTTAAACATTAATTTAAACTTTTAGGCTGGTTTTACTCAATCGATCCATATTTTCTATATAACCAGAAATCCTGTCTTGAATAGTCATTTCTCGGAATTCAACTGCACCAAATTTAAAGTGACTAATCTGCAATTGTTGAGAGTAAACTGACAATTCTTTTTGAATAAGAGTATGATGTCTACAATTCTCCAGACTTCTGTTAACAAAGCAAGAATATTTTTTCCTGTTCTTGTAAACTTATTGGCATTTTCATCTGGGGATCTCTGGATTTGTATGGCCTGCCTTTCTCTTTTGACAGAATATAGTTTGACTGTACCCAAACCAAACCTGAAAGTAACCCATTGTTCAGCTTCCATTTTCCTCCCAACCTTTTTCTCAGTCTTTCTAGACCAACTCTGCTCAGTTGAAATCAGGTCTCCCACCTCCCCTAGTTGTTTTTGTACTCTAGTTTTCTTATTGTCTTTTCTATCATCATCTTAAGCTTACAATACAATGACCATCATCTCGTAAATGTTCACTCCCAGTACTTGATCTATTCCATCCACCTCATTTCCAAGAACCCAGTCCAATGACGTCTCTTCTTTTCATTGTAGTGGACACATACCATTGTAGAAAATTTTCCTGAGCACAAATCTAGGAATGTTTAATCCTCTGTTCCCTTTATGTTCCAACTGCCCCAGTATACATTTGAATAGCTAAAGTCCCCAGATCAACTATTCTATAATGTCAGCATCTCTCTGAAATTTCCCTGCATATTTGTTCTTCTGTATCCTTCCCATTACTTGGTGGTTTTTATACTGCACTGAACAATATTGTTGCACCCTTCTGTACCTTAGTTCTAGTGAGATTGAGATTAAGATCTCCTTGAGCAATGTCCTTCTGAACCAAAAATGCCTCCTTCCTCATTTCTGAACACTTTGTCCCCAGGATTATTTAATATGTAGTCATGTGCTGTCCATTTCTCCCAGTATTTCATATATCCTATGTACTGTTCACCCTTATCTCCCACGCCATGCTGAAGACATGGCCACTAACACTGAAGACTTAAAATCAAGAATGTTCAGAATGACCTGAATTACAGCAATGCAAATATTTTGAAGTAAAGCCTCAGTAGGTTTGGCAGCATTTGTGGATAGATGTCAGAATTAACATTTTGGATCCAGTGACCCTTCCTAGACCTGAAATGTCAACTCTGATTTCTCTCCACAGATGTTGCCAGACCTGCTGAGATTTCCCAGCAATTGCTGTTTTTCTTTCTGATCTGCAGTTCTTTTGTTTTTTTTTTCAAATATTTTGATGGTTTGTAATGCCACAAAGTTCCAAATGACCACATATGTGCATAGGGTAGAACATGGGAGGTCTGCTGGGATTGCAGCAGAATGGTCAAGTCTAGAGGTAACAAGACACATGTTTCAACAGCACCTGAGCTGAGGCAGTGACAGAGTTGGACAATGTTATGAATGTGGAAATAGATAACCTTATTGGTGACATGGATATGTAGTTGGAATCTCATCTCAAGGTCAGTTTGTGACATTGTGGTCGCAAACTGTTTGGCTCAATGTCACGATACAGAGGTGTCGGTGTTGGTCTGGGGTGGGCGAAGTCACACGACACAAGTTATAGTGCTGCAGGTTTATTTGAAACCACAAACTTTCAGAGCACTGCTCCTTCATTAGGTAAAGGAGCTGCGCTCCAACAGCTTGTGATTTCAAATAAACCTACTGGACTATAACCTGGTGTGGTGTGACATCTGACTTAGTTCAATATCAAACAGTTCTGAGGAGAGGAAGGGAGTCAATGCCCAGAGGTATAGAACACTAACACAGAGGAACAGATACTTGACCACAGATCCTGAAAGGTAGCAGGACAGATTGATAGATAGGTTAGCAAACTTATGGCATGCTTTTCTACAATAGCTAGAATATAAGAACAAGGGGTTTAAATGGAAAATCCATAAACGTAACAGCCCCTGCAAAGTGGATAATTTTAATTTCAGTGGAAGCATGCATATGTTCTTGTAAAAAGTCGAATTTCTTTGCACTTGGCCGCCAGCTGGTCGATAGAAATCTATTTTTGTTTCACCCTTCTTTGAAAATCCACAAAGGGAAACTCAAAACCCTTTTAAAAAGGGTCGTTTCCCTATTGGTGAGCGATTTGAACTTTACTGGGAAACCTTCTTTTGGGGAGATTCGTTCACGATTCTTAATGAAATTTTAAAAGGAACAAATATTTCTTGACCTCTGGGAAGGGTAAGTCATGGATTGGCCAAGTGCGTTCTGCTGTCAACGAGGGGGGTGAGGTAGAAAGCCCAGTCGCTTGTTTATGGTTTATGATTGCCTGATAAGATTTCCTCCTGTGCACCGCCCCCCCCCCTTCCCCGAAACTGGGCAGTTTTGTGTTCTGCGAGATAAGGAAAATAAAAACGAAATGCAGGGTCCGGAACAAGGGAAGACATTGGGCTGTAAAAGGAGAGAGCAGAAGAGTGAAAAGACACATGAGCAGAAAAAGTTAAGTGAGACAAAACTAAAGGGAAATTAAACGAAAGCGAAAAAAGTAAACAACATGCAACGTAACGATACAAAAGGAAGCATGATCCCGCCCTCCAAGGCACTCAAGGTATTGCTGCATGCCTCAGATTGAGTCCCTATCCGAAAATGACTGGGGAATCCCCTCAATATGTACCACCCATCGAGTGTGAGGAGGGAGCCCTGTACTGTATATATTTACATGCAGCACCGAATCTCTGCTAGTAGAGAGACACACACTGTGCACCCGAGTAAACAGGCACACTTTCGACTTGGGCAGTTCGTTCCGTCACAATGATGTTCTCAGTGGAAGCCGCCGGTAAGTTTGGAATGATTGGAATGTATGTGCACATGCTTTACTTGAGTATTGTCAAACTCCATGACACCACTATTCATCAAAATAAGCTCCGAAGACTTATAAGTTGAAAGCTTGAGAAGTGCACAAGGTGCTGTTGCAGAAGCCTTTTGACATTTTCTTTTTTTAAAACTGCAGGACTGTGGAAAGCTCCCGTCCTTTTAGCGATATGCTTTCATCTCTCCTGGATGTGCCCTGAGAGCTTGGCTCACAAGCATCAGAACATAAGTGTCAGCAACTGCCTCAGTATTTCAAAGCAGCTGCTGAGCGAGGTGAAAGAGAGTCTAACGCACGTAAGTCCTGTGATAATTATTCCACGTTACACGGTTCGAGCAACAAAGCGGGCGAGCTGGAGAAGATTAAAACGGAGTCAGTCATTTGTGATTTATTGCTGTTCGTAATCGAGCTCCGAGCTTTATAGTAATCTTTAGTTTTATCTGTAACTGCTAAACTTCAACTGGGAGAAAAAAGATGTCTTAATACTTTCTAATCACAAAACACCAGGTTATAGTCCAACAGGTTTAATTGGAAACACTAGCTTTCGGATTGCTGCTCCTTCATCAGGCGGTTCTCCGCTTCGAAAGCTAGTGCTTCCAATGAAACCTGTTGGGCTATAACCTGGTGTTGTGTGATTTTTAACTTTGTACACGCCAGTCCAACACCGGCATCTACAAATCGTAATATGTCCTACACATTGGTTGGCTATTTGCATTTGTCCTTTTTGTCGAAGATGCTAACTGCTATGGTTTTGTTTAGCCCGACGTGACCGGAGGGTTTAACTGCACTGATAATGTTCTTGCACTGGACGACATCACTGAGAACCTCACCAGCACCGTCTGGTCCTGCTCCCCTGCCCAGGTGAGCGCGTACACACACTCACTCATACTCATACACACTCTCTCACACACACACACGCTCACACACTGCGCCGATATTTTTTCACGAATACAATCCTGTATTGCATTTCAAACTGATCGCTAATGTATATCCCTGTGAATCCCTAGGAGTCTGGTAAATGCAGGGATAGTGGAGTCCCGCAAGGATGCCGATTCCCAATTGAGCAGGTTTGTGATTTCACCTATTTCATTCGAGCATTTGGCTTAAGTCACTGAAATCAAACCGAATGGAACATTAATTATATCGTTTCCATTTTTAATCGACAGTGCTTTGAAAATATTACTGCCGATTTACAAATCTACCAAACGAAGCTATATAACTTCACCCACATCACCGGGAGCCTGATAAAACATATCCAGCAACTTCTGAAGGTAAGCTAATGTTTCATTCGTTTCCAGCAAGGTTAAGAAATGGCTGAAAGTTACAATTCCGGGGTAAAACCTGCAGAGAGAGGGCAGCTCGACGGCATGTCATAGAGAAACTCTGGCCGGCATTTTTATCCGTCAGGGCGGTTTCCACTTCACACCCAGGCAAGACTGAAGCATAAACTTGGAGTTCAGTTTGACATTCTATTCATCAGCCAGGCACAGCTGCCCTCAGTGCTTTCTGTCCCACTCCCATCACTCACCCATCTCCCGTCCTCAAGAACATCCTCAAAACAAAATATTACTGCCGATTTACAAATCTACCAAACAAAACTACATAACTTCAATCACGTCACCGGGAGCCTGATAAAACATATCCAGCAACTTCTGAAGGTAAGCTAATGTTCATTCGTTTCCAGCAAGGTTAAGAAATGGCTGAATGTTACAATTTTGGGGTAAAACCTACAGAGGTCCCTCGCAGTTAGAATCAGATGAATTTGTCATGGATAACAAAGACATGGCAGACCAGTTGAACAAATGCTTGAGACCCTCCTTCACTAAGGAGGGCGCAAAAATTGGGTGGCTCGGTGGTTAACATTGACTGCCTCACAACGCCAGGGACCCGGGTTCGATTCCAGCCTCCAGCGACTGTCTGTGTACAGTTTGTACATGCTCCCACAATCAAAAGGTATACAGGTTTGATTAGGTGCATTAATGAGGGGTAGATAAAGAGTAGGGGAACAGATCTGGGTGGGTCGGTGTGGACTCTTTGGAGGGTCGGTGTGGACTTGCTGGACCAAGTGGCCTGATCCCATGCTGTAGGGATTCTATCTAACTCCTACTTCTTTGACTCTATTCTCCTCAAACCCATCACTTAACTTCCTTTCCTGACCCCATGTTGACAATAGCTCCTTTTGTTTAGCCATTATTCCAAATTGTCACTGACCCTCCCTCCAAAGAACCCATGCTTATTTTTGTTAATATCCACACAAGCTGTTCTTCACTGCCCTCTCTCCAGCTAGGGAATATATTCCCACCTTCAAAACTCTCTCCTTGCCTCTCCTTCAGCTTTACATTTGAATCTCTTCAATCAAATTTCGGTCTCACTATCAGGTCTGAAATCAGGCTGACCAGTCATTCTATACTTTTCCATTCTCCTCCACACCTCTGTTTCCCCTCCCACCTATTTAATCACTGACACAGCTTCTCTCCCTATGACTTTTCATCCCCCACACACATTTCTGGAAAGTATTAAATAAAGATTGCTGCCCCCCCCCCCATCATTCTCATCTCACACTGACCCTTGATACCCATCATTCAAGTACATGGAACAGTTTACACATGTCTGATGATGACATTGGCATTACTTAGGCATCACATATCTTGATTCTTTGTCATTCAAACTTGATATAGCTGTAACTTCCTCCAACTAAATGGTGTAAAGACCAAAACAATTGTGATCAGCTCAATCATAAATTCCATGCCTTTATCACTGGCTTCAGCCCCTTTCAGGTTAACCATGTCAGTGCATGATAAACTGTCTGCAAACTTGGAGTCCTGTTCAGCCCTTGTCTGACCTTGTAGTTTTGCCATTACAGTAAATAGTCTATCTATTTCTACCAGAGTAACATTAGCAAGCTTCAGTCTTCATTTCTCAAGCAATTGGCCTTTGAAAGTCTCTCCGGGTCAGCCTCTCACCCTCCATTCAATACAATATAAACACATTCAATTCTACCTCTCATACTCAACGCTGTACCAAATGTAGTCCGACCAACACCACTGAGCTATCTTGGAGTCTGATTCCTCTGACTTTGATCTCTTTTGCATTCCTCTTCCCTTTAATCCAACTTGGTGGCCTACCTTCAGTCATCTTGATTCCATACCTAGAACTCTTTCCCTGAACTTTATCAGTTCTGCACAGCCCTCCTTAATTCCATCTCATTGACCAAACTATTGATTATCACTCTTAATCACCCCCATATTGCCTTAATGCCTGTTCTTATATCTCTGTGAAACATCTCAGAACATCCTTCCAAGTCAACAGTGATACAGACATAGAAATGATGGCTGTTCACTGCTACAGTTCAGGTTTAAGACAGGAATTATCTGACTTACAATACCTAGGATCTATTTTGTTCTGTCTTATATTTGTAACTCCTGTATCCACTGTTAAAATGTAATTAGAGTCTTACAGATGTGCAGAACAGAAACAGACCCTTCAGTTCAACTTGTCCCATGCTGACTAGATGCACTAATATAAATCTAGTCCCATTTGCCAGCATTTGGCCCATTTCCCTCTAAATCCTTCCTATTCATATACCCATCCAGACTCTTCACCACATCCTCTGGCAGCTCATTCCATACATGTACCATCCACTGTATGAAAACGTAACCCTTTAGGTCCTTTTAAATCTATTCCCTGTCTATGCCCCTCATGATTTTATAAATCTCTATAAGATCTCCCCTCAGCCTCTGATGCTCCATGGAAAACAGCCCCAGCCTATTCAGTCTCTCCCTGTAGCTCAAACCTCCAACCTTGGCAACATCCTTGTAAATCTTTTCTGAACCTTTTCAAGATTCACAACATCCTTCCCATAGAAGGGAGACCAGAATTGCATGCAGTATTCCAAATGTGGCCTAACCAATGTCCTGTACAGCTGCAACATGACCTCCCAACTCCTATACTCAATGCACTGACCAATAAAGGCAAAAATACCAAATGCCTTCTTCACTATCCTATCTACCTGTGATACCACTTTCAGGAAACTATGAACCTGCACTCCAAGGTCTCTTTGTTCAGCAATATTCCCCAGAATCTTACCATTAAGTGTATAAGTGCTGCCCTGATTTGCCTTCCCAAAATGCAGCATCTCACATTTATCTAAATTAAACTCCATCTGCCTCTTTTTGGTCCATTGGCCCATCTGATCTAGATCCTGTTGTAACTGAGGTAACCTTCTTCCCTGCTCATTACACCTCCAAATTTGGTGTCATCTGCAAACTTACTAACTATACTCCATCTGCCTCTTTTTGGTCCATTGGCCCATCTGATCTAGATCCTGTTGTAATCTGAGGTAACCTTCTTCTCTGCTCATTACACCTCCAAATTTGGTGTCATCTGCAAACTTACTAACTATACCTCCTATGTTCACATCCAAATCATTTATATAAATTATGAAAAGTAATGGACCCAGCACCAATCCTTGTGCCACACCGCTGGTCACAGGCCTCCAGTCTGAAAAGCAACCCTCCACCACCACCCTGTCTTCTACCTTCGGGCCAGTTCTAAATCCAAATAGTTCGTTCTCCCTGTATTCCACGTGATTTAACCTTGTGAACCAATCTACCATGAGGAACCTTGTTGAATGCCTCACTGAAGTTCATTTTGCTTTGATAGCCTCGATATCAACATAGACATTGGTTTATTGTGTCCAGTTTCTTCATTGCATTGTAATTTAATTACTTCTGGTGTCAAACTATACTGCTTCAAAGTCCTGACTCCAAATTTGCACCACGTTTTAATACTGCAATGCTATAAATTTCAGTTCTGCAATAGATATTCTCTCAGATTCAGGGGCACAGATCACACTCTCTCTGCTTTACATTTAGGATTTCTGTATTATGTCACAACCCAGTAGTGTGACAATAATTTTTTATCCAAATATTAGTGCATATCATTCATAAAATTTGGAAAATTAACATCAAGTTTGACATTCTGCATTAAGGTGCAATATAGTACAATATATTTCATTACATCATGTGGCAGTCTGTAACAGTATTGAAGCACATTAATTATAAGTTGTATTTACACTTCATGTCAAACATACAGCCTGGGAAGTTTTAAACTTCTTGTGATCTGAACTGGATGTAATGTTTTTCAACCCTCATTCAACTTGTCAGGAGTTAGACTAAAACACTTAATTGAGAACAGGCCAGATATAAATCATAAAACTGCTTTACTTTATAAACTGCAGTTGAAAATACAAAGTGACAATTTAATCAAAACTTGATTTGCTTAACTACAAATTGCCCCTCATAGGTTTAAAAAAAAGTGGCTTTATTCTGCTTAACACTAAATTCTCTGACTTTTATACTGTCTTAAACATTGAAATAGACATTGGCTTATTTGGCACAAATCTTAAAATGATTCTCAAGGTTATTTTTGCCTTTATTTCTATTGGTCATCTTCACTAATGAACCTTTCCCTTGGGTTATTCTCTGCAAGTTTAACTACTTCAGAGCATAAGAAGTGTTGGTAGAGACAATGGAGAAGAGACTACTGTGGCAGACACTTTTCCTGTTCTTTAATTATCAAAATGCTTGCTACCAGTATAAGATGTATCTCCACTCTGCCCACTCAAAGAGTAGATTCTTAGCAAGGCTGATGTTCCTCACCGTGATGATAGGTGTGGATGCTCATGTAAACATGAACTGAGGAAAATAAATTATTGTCCCTAGTTAATGTGGAAACATAATTTCAATGATTCCTGAAGAAGGGCTAATGCCCGAAACGTCGATTCTCCTGTTCCCTAGATGCTGCCTGACCTGCTGCGCTTTTCCAGCAACACATTTCCATCTCTGATCTCCAGCATCTGCAGACCTCACTTTCTCAACATAATTTCAATGCCTGGTTACTTATGGTTGTTCTAGCTTCCACAGTTTCAGTGTATTATGGAAAGGAAAATTTTAATCCTATATAAAATTCATCTTCAAATCCCATTTATAGAAAAATGATAACAAGAAACGTCCCAAACATTGACATTCTGAAAGTGAATACCATGCTAAATGTCTATGATAGTAATTTTTGGCATTCTGCCAATTGGCCATGCTAGGATTAACTGAAGATCATTATAAACCCCAGATAAAATATGCAAATGATGTTTCTATCAACCTTCTTCCAGAGTCATGTTAGCTGATCAGAAAAACTCCTAGGATTCCCAGCTGTTGTGTGACAGCATGCAATAGGGATTAATGCAATTAACCTCTGTCAATGATTTCACACCCTTCCTGCTTTATTTTTGTTTATTCTTTAATTTGGTGTCACCATCTCGCTAGCAGTTATTACTAATCCCTGGTTGCCTTTTAGAAGGTGATCATGGTTATACTGGAGTCTGCTGTGAATTTCGGGGCTGACGAACTGTAAGACTGTGTCATGCCATCACTCCATAAATTGCTCAACAATGCTCTAGGGGAATTTCTTTCCATAAAGAATTCAGTACTTTTCCTTCAAAATGAACTTTTTATTAACTCCATTTACTTCCCATTTCTGAAACTTCTTCAATGATGTAATCGTCATAGTCACATGACCCAAGAAGGCAGCTTTCAAAGTGCAACAGATTCACCTCAGCAGGTGAACAATCCATCAAACTAAAGCACACCCAAGAGCATACCACTGCAGTGTATAGAGGAAAGTTAATAACTGGATCTCAGCCTTCCTCATTAATTCTTTCCTTGTTAGGGGAAAGAATGACTTAATGGCGATGTCACTGGACTAGCAATCCACATCCCCAGGCTAATGCTTTGGGAGTATGGGTTCAAACCACACTGACACATATGGTGAAATTTGAATTCAGTAAAAAGCTAGCCTAATGGCAACCATGTAACTGTTGTTGATTGTTTTTAAATTCATCTGGTTCACTAACCATCTGTAGGGAAGTAAATCTGCAATCCTTACCTAGTCTCACCTACATGTGACTCTAGACCCACAGCGATGTGATTGACTCTCAGCTGCCCTGTAGAAAAGTAGGGAGGACAATAAGTGCTGGTCTGGCCAATGATGCCACATTCCATGATTGTTTTTAAAAAACTGATCCACCATTTTCATTTTCAGCATTTCCTTTTTAATTCACTAGCTGAGTACAATTTATTTAGTTTTTTGGCACTTTACAATTTATTCATGGGTTGTGAGCAAGACTGGCAAGGCTAGTATTTGCTATCTGTACGGAATTACCCTTCAGAAGGGGGTTGTGGACAGCTTTTTGATCCCATCAGTCTATAGTATAGGTCCACCCACGCTGGCCTTTGGAAGTGAGTTCCAGGTTCTTGAACCAACAACAGTGGTGTAATGGCAATATATGAGTGTAACTTGGAGAGTTACTTGCAGTTAATGTTTCAATGCATTTGTTTTCCTGGATCTTCAATGTATACAGGGGCCAAAGTTTGAAAAATGCACGGCCATGTCTACACAGTTTCTGACATTTCTGCAGGTGCTCTTTTACTTCACTACACTTGTTTTTGTTTCACTTTTGTGTTGGCCTATTTCACTTTTATATTCACTGTACTTTTTTTAAAATTACCTCTATTTTATAACTCTTTGTTATGTTTTCTCAGGTACAATTACATTAGTTTGAGAACTCGTTAAGTTCAGTTCAAACAAAGCAAAAACAATAAATACCTTACCTTGTCTATTTTGATTTTCATTGCCCATCCAGCAGTTATTAATTTTTTTTTAAAATTACTATTAATTTAAATCTTAATTTCAGTTTAAATAATTCATATCTGGAGTTTATAATACAAAATCTTAATTAAAGTTGTTTATGTTTTTGGTCATAGGCTCTCAATTCTGATTCAATGTATGAAGAAGCATATTTTGAAGTTGGGTCAACAACAGAAACTGAGGAGAAACCTAACTTTCCCCAGAGGATGATCTTGTGCAAAACTTTGCAGGCTTTCAAGTTGCGTACCATCACAATCACCAGAGTGATGAATTATCTGAATGACACCAAACTCTAATTGTACAGAATGTAATTACCTTCACACCACATTCATTTGTGATCAACTTTTGTTTGGTTTTACACTATTTATATCAAATATGCTAACACAACACATGTCTGCTCATAGAACAACATATTTATTTAAATATTTATTTGATATTTATCTCTTTTATTGGGGCTAAGGTATGGTAACTTATCTGGGAGCTGGGATTAACATGATAAAGACAGTCTTTTTTTTACTGATTGTAAAGTGGCATTGTTCACTAAAAATGTATTTTTCTATAAAATTTGCGATGTTCACATTGATTGGTGCTGAAATTTTAAAGAGTGTTTATTAAAATGTACTAACTTCGAGCAAATTGCCTGTGACATTGCCCATCATCAGTTAATAAATATAAGTTTATTTTACATACTTAATGTGAAGAGACACTTCAAAATTTACTCTGTCAAGTCACCTAGTGCCCAAACCAAGTACTTCTTCGTAGAAGTTAACAGTGCAAAATTGAATGGATAATGTTAACATTGAAATGATAATGAAATTTGCAATGGTAAATGCTGCATAAAACTATAATTAAATACAGTGAGCAAGTATGGTGCACAGAAAGATGTATCTTGTACAAGATTTCTAAAGAACTATGTTCACATATGCTCAAGGTTTTAGACATTTGTTATCCATTTTTATCTTATAAAGATAATGTTAGAATTAATGTTTGTAAGTAAATAGTTTAACAGATAAATAGAAATGCAGCTGTTTAAACCAAAGCTATTAAAAATACTAAGAGTATGTAATCATTTTTTTTGGCTCTTATGCATTTATTCAGAAATACAATATGATTTTGTACTACATATTTCTCAGAATAAAACCAAGACATTGAAATATCTATGTAGCGTGAATTGGTGCCTTAAATTAAGCAATTTTACATATCTAAACACTGCATCTCCAATGAAGCAATTGGAACAAGCTACATCAACAATACTTTTCAGATAATATGATAAATAGCAAAACCCCAATTATTTAAGATCATGAGAAGATCTTAAAGAACTCTATCCACATGCAATAACTTAATTTTGTATTCCATGTTGTAAAAACCCTTTTCAGGATGAAGCTGATGAGTCAAGGATTTGTGTTTGGGGCAGAGCATACATGTTGAAGGCACGCTGCTAGGTGGCTGTTAATTCTAGCAGGACTGCAATGATCCTTTAGAAACACTGTAGTAGTCAAATAGATGGGCCTGAAAACAATTGAAAGTAGTCTCACACAGCTTTTAAATAATAACATTATCCTCATTTATATTGTACTTAGTCATCTCAGGTATTGAGTTAAGTTTGGAGTGCAGCAATTGTCACAACATCATAGAATGACACAGCACCAATTTGGCCTTTGTTGTGTTGGTTCTTTGTGAGTGTTATCCAATTATTGCCACTCCTCATTCTGTTCCCATCACCCTTCAAAAAAAATCTTCAAGTATTTTATAATTCCCTTAAGAAAATAACTATTGAATCTGCTTCCAACAACCATTTCAAATCATATTGTGTAAAATATCTGTTCTCATGTTGCCTCCAGTTAGAGTCATAGTCAAAGTTTAGAACCAGGCCTTTCAGTTCAGTGAGTTTACATCAACCATGTTCCCAAATCAAACTAGTCCCACTTGTATGCATTTGGCCCATATATCTCCAAACCATTCCTATTCATGTACCTGTCCAAATGTCATTTAAATATTGTAATTGTACCTGTATTCACCACTTCCTCTGGCATTTCATTCCACTCACAAACCACTCCCTATATAAAAATGTTGCCACTCATGTCCTTTTTAAATCTTCTTCCTCTCACTTTTGAAATATGCTCCCTAGCTTTGAATTGACCCACACTAGTGAAAAGACCCTTTCTACTTACTTTATCTATGCCCCTCATGATTTTATAAACCTCTATAAAGTCACCCCACAACCCCTAAGCTCCAGTGAAAAAAGTCCCGGAATATCAAGCCTATTTTGTTTTTAATCTTAAAATACTCCATTCCTGGCAACACCCTGGTAAATCTTTTCTGAACCTTCTGCAGTTTAATAATATTTTTCCTATAGCAGGGTGACCAGAAATGCACGCAGTACTCTGGAAGAGGCCTCACCAACATCCTATACAACTTCACCATGACATCCCAATCTTATACTCAAAAGGTTTGAGTGACGTAGCTAAGCATGCCAAATGCTTTTTTAACCACCCTATCTACCTGTGATGCAAATTTCAAAGAATCATGTACCTGAACCCCCTAGGACTCTCTATTCTCCATCACTACCCAGGGCCATGCCATTAATTGTATAGGTCCCGCCCTTGTTTGTTTTACCAAAATACAATATCTTGCATTTATCCAAATTAATTCCATCTGCCACTCTTCAGCCCATTGACCCAACTGATCAAGATCTCTTTGTAATCTGAGATAACCTTCAAGTCTCTAAACCTGATTGCAACTTGAAGCAGAGTGCTGGCAGTTTGGTAAGTAAGGTAGATCTTAAAGTCTAATCATATTTGTATTTCGCATTTCACATTCAAAATGTTATGGTAATTTACTGTTTAAGCTCTTGATTTCATCTAGATTTCAGCACAGATATACAAGCTCATCACTTAAAAGCAACTAAAGTTAGTAAATTAGACAAACCCACTGATATTATTTTTCTCTGTAGCTGAGTTTGATTTAACACATGGTACCTCATTGTGAGTTAGCACATGAATGCAACTTAGACCAGAGTGCTGGCAGTTTGGTGGAAATGGTAGATAGCTAGGTATGTAGGCAGGTAGGTAGGTAGTGGAGCGTGTGGTGCTAGAAAAGCACAGCAGGTCAGGCAGCATCCGAGGAGCAGGAAGATCGACGTTTCAGGTATAAGCCCTTCATCAGGAACCCACTTTCCTGACTCAGTCCTCACTTTCTCCAGGTAGGTAGGTATGTTGATAGGCAGGTAGATATGTAAGCAGGTAGGTATTTAGGTAGGCAGATAGGTAGCAAAGAGCTTCATTAATGTATTGCTTACCTGGTGCCAGGATTCAGGACATTTACTTGGGTTGCAATGAGCTTATAAAGTAAGAGGTAGAATCCAGTCATTATGATCTGCATAGGTGCCAACGACAGAGATTGGACTAGGAAAGAGGTTCTGCATTTTCAGGATGAGGAGAAAGGCACTAAGATAAGAAACTAAACTTGTATGGTAGAGATGAGTTCTGGCTTACGAGCCTCTGGCAATAGCCCTGGGGAAAGTGGAAGCTGTACCATTGAGATGCTTTGCACCTGAATCCTGCTAGGGTTGGTGTTCCATATGAGTTGCATACAATGAAAGTACAGTGGCTATTAATCTAAATACTAGAGGTAGTTGATCAAATTTGGGACTGTGGCCCATCAAAGAGGGAACACATGGCAAAGGAGAAAGGTCCTAAAATGATAATTCATAAACAGAATATGACAGGAAGGGATACAACTCCTTCATACAAATAGATAAGTTAAGAGGTTACAAAAATATTACAAGGGCAAAACTGAATGCATTTATCATTCAAAACAAAATAGATGAATGAACAGTGTGAATACAAATAGATAAGCATAATTTGGTAGCCATTAGAGAGACATTAGAGCTACAGGATGTCAGAGACTGGGACATGAATGTCAAAGGTATCAAGACAGTTAGGAAGAATGAGCTGGTCAGTGGCAACTCTCTTAAGTAATAATAGTATTTGCACAATAATGACATGAATTTAACAAACCAGAATGTATTAGCAGTTTGGGTGTGGATGAGAAACAATGAAGCAAGAGGTCCCTTATGGAAATGGCATATGGACTCCCCAACTACAACTCCACGGTCGATGGAATATGAAGGAACAACTAATGGAGAATGAGTCAGAAAGAAGGAATGATAATCAAGAGAGATTTCCAACTACATATACATTGCAAAAATCAAATGGGTAAAAGCCAGCCTCGAAAAGAAATTCATATAATGCTTTTAGGTTAGTTTTTTAGAACAGCATGTTCAGGAGTCAGCCAGAGGTCAGGCTTTACTAGACCTGGCATTATTCAATGACTTAGATTAGATTAGATTACCTACAGTGTGGAAATAGGTGGATGAATGAGTGATTTCATTGTGGATGCAGCCCTAGGTAGCAGATCATTATGTGATTGAATTTTACATTTAGATTGAGGGAGAGAAGAGTGGGTCGAAAACTAGCATTTTAAACTTAAGTATGGGCAATTATGAGGGCATGAAAGCAGAGCTAGTTAAAGTGAACTGGCAAATTTGTTAAAGGATAGGTAAATAGAGATGCAATGACAGACATTTAAGGGGATACTTCAGAATACATACTCCTTTAAAACTTGTTTTACTAAATGATGAACATCAAAAATGACCATCAATACCTAGTGCTAAAGATTTAAAATTTGAAACTGGTTTGGCATTTAAAAAATGATTCACTATCAAATTTTAGCAGTTCGATGCAACACTGCCAGCTCAGCACAAGAAAACAAACTCTAGCACAGCATGTCACTCACATCCACATTGTCATCAATTTTCCGAAATGTACAAAGAATATTTATATATATTGATAACCTTAGATTAAAATTACAACTTTAGACCTGAGATAATTCTAGTAGATTTAAAATAGTGATAGAAAAGGACAGACCAGATCTAAAAGTTGAAGTTCTAAAGTGGAGAAAGGCCAATTTTGATGGTATTAGGCAAAAGCTGATTGGGGGGCAGATGTTCAGAGGTAAAGGGATAGCTGGAAAATGGGAAGCGTTCAGAAATGAGATAACGAGAATCCAGAGAAAGTATATTCCTGTTAGGGTGAAAGGAAAGGCTGGTAGGTATAGGGAATGTTGGATGACTAAAGAAATTGAGGGTTTGGCTAAGAAAAAGAAGGAAGCATATGTAAGGTATAGACAGGATAGATCAAGTGAATCCTTAGAAGAGTATAAAGGCAGTAGGAGTATACTTAAGAGGGAAATCAGGAGGGCAAAAAAGGGGACATAAAATAGCTTTGGCAAATAGAGTTAAGGAGAATCCAAAGGGTTTTTTTAAAGGTTAACTTGGGAGACAATAGGGCCCCTCAAAGATCAGGAACTGCAGAAAATGGGGGAGATACTAAATGAGTATTTTGCATCAGAAAGGGGACATAAAATAGCTTTGGCAAATAGAGTTAAGGAGAATCCAAAGGGTTTTTTTAAGGTTAACTTGGGAGACAATAGGGCCCCTCAAAGATCAGGAGCTGCAGAAAATGGGGGAGATACTAAATGAGTATTTTGCATCAGTATTTACTGTGGAAAAGGATATGGAAGATATAGAAAGTAGTGTAATAGATGGTGACACTTCGCAAAATGTCCATATTACAGAGGAAGAAGTGATGGATGTCTTGAAACGCATAAAGATGAATAAATCCCCAGGACCTGATCAGGTGTACCATAGAGCTCTGTGGGAAGCAAGAGAAGTGATTGCTGGGCCTCTTGCTGAGATATTTGTATAATTAGTCACAGGTGAGGTGCTGGAAGACTGGAGGTTGGCTAACATGGTGCCACTCTTTAAGAAGGTTGGTAAGGACAAGCCAGCGAACTACGGACCAGTGAGCCTGACGTCGGTGGTGGGCAAGTTGTTGGGGAGAGTCCTGAGGGACATGTATTTAGAAAGGCAAGGACTGATTAGGGATAGTCAACATGGCTTTGTGCGTGGGAAATCATGTCTCACAAACTTGATTGAGGTTTTTGAAGAAGTAACAAAGAGGATTGATGAGGGCAGAGCGGTAGATGTGGTCTATATGGACTTCAGTAAGGCATTCAAGAAGGTTCCCCATGGGATACTTGTGAGCAAGGTTAGATCTCACGGAATAAAGATAGAACTAGCCATTTGGATACAGAACTGGCTTAACGGTAGAAGACAGAGGATGGTAGTGGAGGGTTGTTTTTCAGACTGGAGGTCTGTGACCAGTGGAGTGCCACAAGGATTGATGCCGAGTCTTCTACTTTTTCTCATTTACATAAATGATTTGGATGCGAGGTACAGTTAGTAAGTTTGCAGATGATACCAAATTTGAAGGTGTAGTGGACAGCAAAATGGTTACCTCAGGATCTTGATAAGATGGGCCAATGGGCCGAGAAGTGGCAGATGGAGTTTAATTCAGATAAATGCGAGGTGCTGCATTTTGGGAAAGCAAATCTTAGCAGGACTTATACACTTAATGGTAATGTCCTAGAGAGTGTTGCTGAACAAAGAGACCTTGGAGTGCAGATTCATAGCTCCTTGAAAGTGGAGTTGCAGGTAGATAGGATAGTGAAGAAGGCATTTGGTGTGCTTTATTTTATCGGTCAGAGTATTGAGTATAGAAGTTGGGAGGTCATGTTTCAGCTGTACAGGAAATTGGTTAGGCCACTGTTGGACTATTGCATGCAATTCTAGTCTCCTTTCTATCGGTAAGATGTTGTGAAACTTGAAAGGGTTCAGAAAAGATTTACAAGGATATTGCCAGGGTTGGAGGATTTGAGCTATAGTGAGAGGCTGAACAGGCTGGGGCTGTTTTCCCTGGAGCGTCAGAGGTTGAGGGTGATCTTATAGAGGTTTACAAAATTATGAGGGGCATGGATGGGATAAATGGACAAAGTCTTTTCCCTGGGGTGGGGGTATCCAGAACTAGAGGGTTTAGGGTGAGAGGGGAAAGATATAAAAGGGACTTTAGGAGCAAGTTTTTCACACAGAGGGTGGTACGTGTATGGAATGAGCTGCCGGAGGAAGTGGTGGAAGCTGGTACAATTGCAACATTTAAAAGACATTTGGATGGGTATATGAATAGAAAGGACTTGGAGGGATATGGGCCAAGTGCTGGCAGGTGGGATTAGATCGGGTTGGGATATCTGTTCGGTATGGGCGTGTTGGACCGAAGGGTCTGTTTCCATGCTGTACATCTCTGTGAATCTATAACTCTATATATTTCAGTTCATTGAAATAAAGTACATGATCTGGAAATTATCCCTCCCACCTTGAAACTTTTCCATTCTGGAGAAATGCATGCACCAAAAAATTAAAAAGGCAATGATTTGACATTTTAAAATTTGTTACCAACTTTATGTTGTAACCCACCATTGTAGTCGCAATGAGAAAGGAAATTTCTAAGGGCTGGACCAGCCATCCAGGGTTAACTAAAATAGTTAAGAATAATATCCAACTTATGAAAATACATACAATTGCATTTTTTGTGTGACTGGTCAGATTAGACAGAGTATGAAAGCAGCAAAGAGTGACTTAAAGATTAATATAGTCATAAAGAAAGCAAATAAAATGTTTTCTTTTACTGGATGAAGTACACAATACAAAAGCAGCGAGGCAAAACTACAACTGCATAAAATACTGGTTAGACCACTGCTGGAATTTTGCGTACAGTTCAAGTCATTTCAATCCAAATAGTACCTCATTGCTGTGGGGAGAGCACACAGTAATTTTACAAGAACATTCCCAGGACTTGAAATCACAGCTTGTGGAAACATTGGACAGGCTGTGATTGTTTTCTTTTGAGCAGGGAAGGCCGTGGGGGGACATAATTGAGATGTACAATATCAGAAGGGGCTTAGTTGATGTAGACAGGAAAGACTCACATCTTCTAGTGAAGACATCAATTCATGGGGGTACAGATGTAAGATGAGGAGAAAGTGAGGTCTGCAGATGCTGGAGATCAGAGCTGAAAATGTGTTGCTGAAGAAGGGCTTATGCCCGAAATGTCGAATCTCCTGTTCCCTGGATGCTGCCTGACCTGCCGCGCTTTTCCAGCAACACATTTTCCGTACAGATGTAAGATGCTTGATGGAAGGATTAGAAGGGACGTGAAGAAGATTTTTTCACCCACAAGGTATAACATCTGGAATTCGATCTAAAGGAGATGCTAGAAACTGGGATTAGAATGGGTGGCTTGTCCTTATTAAAATAAAAATATTGTTCAGCCACAGAAGACACAATGAGTTGAACGACCTCTTGTCGTATCGTAACTTTTCGGTGCTAGATGATGGAGGAGAAGTTCGAGAAACATAAAATCAGATTATAACAGTTTACATAAATTTTTTAAAAAGACAAGAGTTAACCAAGTGATCATTGGGCTTTGAGAAAGTGAATAGGAGAACATGAGGACTGCAGATGCTGGAGAGTCAGAGTCAAAAGTGTCGCGCTGGAAAAGCACAGCAGGTCAGGCAGCAGCTGAGGAGCAGGACAGTTGACATTTCAGGCATAAGCCCTTCATCAGGAATGTCCTAATGAAGCGGTTATGCCCAAAACGTCAACTCTCCTGTCCTTGGATTTTGCCTGACCTGTTGTGCTTTTCCAATGCCATACTTTTCGACCCTACAGGAAGTGAGACTAGGGATTTAATAGTGAAGTATAAGGACATAAGAACATAAGAACTAGGAGCAGGAGTAAGCCATCTGGCCCTTTGAGCCTGCTCCGTCACTCAATAAGTTCATGGCTGATCTTTTCGTGGGCTCAGCTCCAGTTACCCACTCTCTCACCATATCCCTTAACTCCTTTATTGCTCAAAAAAACATCTATCATAGCTTCAACAACATTTACTAAAGCAGTGCCAACCACTTCACTGGGCATGAAACTCCATAGATTTATAAACCTCTAGTTGAAGAAGTTCCTTCTCAATTCAGTCCTAAATCTGCTCCCCTAACTTTGAGGCTATGCCCTCTTGTCCTTGTTTCACCTGCCAGTGGAAACATCCTCTCTACTTCTATCTTATCTATTCCCTTCATAACTTTATGTTTCGATAAGGTTCCCCTCCTTCTTCTAAATTCTAATGAACATAATCCCAATCTAATCAGTCTCTCCTCATAAGCCAAACCCCTCAACTCCAGAATCAACCTAATGAACCTCCTCTGCATCCCCTCTAGGGCCAGTACATCCTTCCTCAAATAAGGGCTGCAGGGTGGCTCAGTGGTTAGCACTGCTACCTCATATCACCAGGGTCGCAGGTTTGATTCCAGCCTTGGGCAACTGTCTGTGTGGAGTTTGTACATTCTGCATGGGTTTCCTCCGGGTGCTCTGGTTTTCTCCCACAGTCCAAAGGTGTGCAGGTTAGGTGAATTGGCCATACTAAGTCTATAGTCAGCATGGTTTTGTGAAGGGCAGGTCGTGCCTCACAAACCTTATTGAATTCTTTGAGAAGGTGACTAAGGAGGTGGACGAGGGGAAAGCGGTAGATGTGGTATATATGGATTTTAGTAAGGCGTTTGATAAGGTTCCCCATGGTAGGCTACTGCAAAAAATACGGAGGGTATGGCATTGAGGGTGAGTTGGAGGTCTGGATTAGGAGTTGGCTGGCTGGAAGAAGACAGAGGGTAGTAGTTGATGGCAAAGGTTCATCTTGGAGTGCCGTCACTAGCAGTGTTCC
>NC_057722.1:26615062-26637664 GCF_004010195.1 Chiloscyllium plagiosum | reverse complement strand
TTCTTTACTCAGCGAGTTGTGAGTTCATGGAATGCCTGCCAGTAGCAGTGGTGGACTCTCCCTCTTTATGGGCATTTAAACGGGCATTGGATAGGCATATGGAGGATAGTGGGCTAGTGTAGGTTAGGTGGGCTTGGATCGGCGCAACATCGAGGGCCAAAGGGCCTGTACTGCGCTGTATTTTTCTATGTTTCTATGTTTCTATGTAAATTGCCATAGTGTTAGGTGCATTAGTAAGAGGGAAATGGGACTGGGTGGGTTACTCTTTGGAGGGTCGGTGTGGATTTGTTGGACCGAAGGGCCTGTTTCCACACTGTAGGGAATCTAATCTAAGATGACCAAAACTGCACACAGTACTCCAGGTGTGGCCTCACCAGCAGCCATACAGCTGTGACATAACCTCCCTGCTTTTCAAATCAGTCCCTTCAGCAATAAATGACAAATTTCCATTTGCAATCCTAATTACTTGTTGCACCTGCAGACCAACCCTCTGTGATTCATGCACAGGAACACCCAGGTCTCTCTGCATAGCAGCATCCTGCAACTTATTACCATTCAAGTCATAATCCTTTTTACTGTTACTCCTACTAGGGAGTAGACTACAGTTACTCCTACTAACAAATGTGGATAACTTCACATTTATTAACATTGTATTCCATCTGCCAGACCTTGCCTACTCCCTTAAAGTATCTACGTTCCTTTGTAAAGTTTTACAGTCCTTAGTACACTTTGCTCTACTACTCATCTTAGTGTCATCTGCAAACCTTGATACCGTACATGTGATCCCCAACTCCAAATCATCTATATAGATTGTGAATAATTGTGGTCCCAGCACTGATCCCTGAAGCACACCACTAGTTACTGATTGCCAACCAGAAGAGCGCTCAATTATCCCCACTCTTTGCTTCCTGTTAGTCAACTATCCTCTATCCATGCTAATATTTTACCCATAATGCCATACATCTTCATCTTATGTAGCAGCCTCTCGTGCGACACCTTGTCGAAGACCTTTTGGAAATCTAGGTACACCACATCTACTGGGTCCCCATTGTCCACCTTGCTCATAATGTCTTCATAGAATTCCAAAAGACTTGTTAAGGATGACCTGTCCTTCATGCACCCATGCTGCGTCTGCCCAATGGTACAACTCTATCTTGATGCCATGCTATTTCTTCCTTGATAATAGATTCAAGCATCTTCTGCACTACAGAGGTTAAGCTAACTGGTCTATAATTCCCCATTTTCTGTCTACCTCCCTTTTTAAACACTGGTGTCACATTTGCTGTTTTCGAATCTACTGGAACTACCCCAGAGTCCAGTGAATTTTGGAAAATTACCAAAAGTGCACTTACTATTCCTCCTGCCATCTCTTTTCGTACCCTAGGATGCATTCCATCAGGGCCAGGAGATTTACCTCTCTTTAGCTCCATTAGCTTGCTCAACACTACCTCTAATTATGATTGTTTGCAGGTCCCCACCTACCTTCGTCTCTGTCAATTTCTGGCATATTATCAGTGTCACTGACTGTGAAGATGGATACAAAATACCTGTTCAGTGTCTCGGCCATTTCATCATCTCCCATAACTAAATGCTCCTTCTCATCCTCTGAAAGGACTAATGCTTACTTCAGCCACCCTTTTTCATTTTATATATTCATAGAAATGTTTGCTATCTGTCTTTATATTCTGTACTTTTTTTTCTCATATTCTATCTTGCTTTTCTTTATAGCTTTTTTTTATGGCTTTCTGTTGACCTTTAAAGTTTTCCCAATCTTCTACTTTCCCACTGATCTTGGCCACTTTGTATGCCTTCTCTTTCAATTTGATAGCCTCCCTTATTTCCTTAGACACCATAGCAGATTACACTTTTTCTTACAGTCCATCCTTTTCACTGGAATATACTTTTGCTGAGCGCTTTGAAAGTCCTCCACTACTCGTCAACTGTCCCACCATAAAATCTTTGTTTCCAGTCTACTTTAGCCAAGTCTTTCCTCGTTCTACTGTAGTCTCCCTTATTTAAGCACAGGATCCTGGTACTGGATTTTATCTTCACACTTTCCATCTGTACTGTAAATTCAACCATACTGTGATCACTCCTTCCAAGAGGATCCCTAACTATGAGGTCATTAATTATTCCTGTCTCATTACACAGGACCAGATATAGAATGGATTGCTCCCTCTTCAGTTCCATTACATACTGTTCAAGAAAACTATCACAGATACATTCAATGAACTCTTCCTCAAGGCTACCCTGACCGAGCTGGCTTGACCAATCGACATGTAGATTAAAATCCCCCATGATAATTGCCAGACCATTTTTACTGGCATTAGTTATTTCCTTGTTTATTGCCTGCCCCAATGTGATGTTATTATTTGCAGGCCTATAGCCTATGCCTATCAGTAATTTTTCTTCTTAGAATTTCTAATTTCCACCCAAATGGATTCAATCTTATTCTCCATAGAACTTATACCATCACTCACACCGCCCTGATGTCCTTGAATATCAGAGCTACACCACTTTCCTTACCTTCCTGTCTGTCCTGAATAGTCTGATACACTTGAATATTTAACTCTCAGTTGTGACCATCCTGTAGTCATGTCTCTGTAATGGTTACCACATCATATTCATTTGTGATGATTTGTGCTGTTAACTCATCGACTTTGTTACGAATGCTACAAGCATTCAGGTAAAGTGTCCTTACGTTAGTTTTCTTATCCTCATGATTTCCAACATCTCTAATAATATCTCATGAGTTATCCTTCCTGGTAATTTCTTTCATAGTCTGCCTTGAACTCAAACCCTCTTGCACACACGCTAACCTGCGACTCTCCTTTTTATTTATCATCATACTTCCTGTCGTTTTCCCTTTCCCTTCCATATTAATCCTTTTCACTAGAACACTGGTTTCAGATCAGTTCAGGTGGAGACCAACCCATCGGTACAGATCACCCTTGTTCCAAAACTGATGCCAATGCGCCATGAAATGGAACCCTTCTTTCCCACACCACACCCTTTGCCATGTGTTTACTTCCCTAATTTTCTTATCCCTAAGCCAATTTACACATGGCTAGGGCAGTAATATGGAGTTTATAACCCTTGAGGACCTGTTCCTTAATTTCGTTGCGTGTGCTTGATATTCCCCAAACGGGTCCTCCTTCCTAGCCTATGTTGTTTGTCCCAATGTGGACCACAAAAACTGGATCCTCCCCCTTCCGCTCCAAAATCTTTTTAAGCCAATCAGAAATGTCCTGCACCCTGGCACCGTTCAGGCTTGCAAAGGATACTATCTATCCCCCGAATTATAAAATTATTAAGTAACGACCACTTGTCTTCTTGCTCCCTCCTCTTGAATGGTCTTCTGCAACATGGTGCCGTGGTCAGCTGGTTCATCCTCCGCGCAGCCCTTTTCCTCATCCACACAGGAAGCAAGCATCTCATACCTGTTGGATAATGTCAAGAGCTGAGTCTCCTCCATTCCTGAACTCACGAGCCCCCTATCTGCCTGACCTGTAATCATACCCTTCTATCCCTGATCACTGACTGAATTTGAATTAGTTAATCAAGGTGTGACTGCCTTCTGAAACAAAGTGTCTAGGTTACAGTCCCCCTCCCGGATGTGTCGCAGTGTTTGAAGCTCAGATTCCTGATCATCAATTCTGATCTGGAGTTCTTCCAGGAACCAATGCTTGCTGCACCATACGGTCACCACAGTTCACAATGGGAACAGCCAGCTCCCACATCACACAACTACAGCACACCATAGATCATAGAATCTCTACAATGTGGACACAGAGTCTTCGGCCCAACAAGTCCACAACAACCCTCCAAAGAGTAAACCACACAGCCCCATTCCCCTACTCTATACTTACCCTGACTAATGCACCTAACCTATACATCCCTGAACACTATGGGCAATTTAACAAGGCTAATTCACCTAATCTGCACATCTTTGGACTGTTGGAGGAAATCGGAGCACCTGGAGGAAACCCGTTCAGACACGGGGAGAAGGTACAAACCCCACGCAGACAGTCACCCAAGACTGGAATCGAACCCACGTCCCTGTGAAGCAGCAGTGTGAAGCAGCAGTGCCAACCATTAAGCCACCATGTCACCTGCCATCTCTGCTTGTTAATTACTTTATTAATTCATATAAATATATGAGTTAATTAATCTCTAATATTTCTCTGCTATGCTCTTTCTCAAATAATCAAATAATAGATAAATGAAAAAAGATACAAGAAAATTTTTTAACGATCACACTATAAAAAAGAAACAGAAAAACGTTACCTTATCAACACACCACAGTCTTTTTCTTGGTTAGACGATAAAGGTGGGCGGGAGACACTACATGTGTAGTGTCTCGGATTCAGCCGCTTTCCAAACGTATCAGTTCACTCACCTTCCCAGAGTGCAGTTCAATCACTCCTACCCCTCCCGTCGCTGCTGCAAAATGGAGGCCCCTGACTCTCGTGTTAAGTCATTTTAGAGGGAAACTTACCTTCCCAGTAACCCCTGGTCCTCTCTCTCGCTGCTCCAACTGCTGCTGCAAAATGGAGGCCACTGACTCTCGAGGTAAGTCCTTCTTAGAGGAGATGCTGATTAAATAAACGTATTTTCCATCATTCTTCACAGTAGAGGATTCAAGACAGGATCCCAGAAATTGGTGTAAATCGGGATATAGAAGGGAAGAAGGAAACTAGGCAAATTATGATCATCATGAAAATGATACTGAGCAAATTGTTGGAGCTGCAGACTAACAAATCTTAGGTCTTGTTGGACTTTATCCTATGCTTTTAAAAACAGTGGCTAGCAGGGCAGTTGATGCATTAGTTTTAATTTTCCAGAATTCGTAAGATTTTATTCTAAAAAATTCATGATGTTGCCATCTCTGGTTGGGCCAATGTTTATGACCATGCCGAGTTGTTCTTGAGAGGGTGTGGTGAGTTCCTTCTTCTACCATTGCAGTCTATGGGCTGTATGTGGATCCACAATGCTGTTGGGGAATGAATTCCAAGATTTAGACTCAAATCCACTGAAAGAATGGTGGTTTATTTCCAAATCAAATCAATGGTTTGACTAGGAACTTTCTGATGGTTGTGTTGCCCGTGTCCATTGAGATGGAATATAGAAGGTAATGTTTAGGGAGTCTTGGTGAATTTCTGCTGCCCATCTCGTAGATGGGACACACTGCTGTTGTTGGCGTAGGTAATGGAGGGAATGGATGTTTGTGAATGTGG
This sequence comes from Chiloscyllium plagiosum, assembly GCF_004010195.1. Lineage (NCBI taxonomy): Eukaryota > Metazoa > Chordata > Chondrichthyes > Orectolobiformes > Hemiscylliidae > Chiloscyllium > Chiloscyllium plagiosum. Next base: position 26,632,427 of record NC_057722.1, on the reverse strand, counting down.
TGCCAATCAAGCAGGCTGTTTCGTCCTGGATGGTGTCAAGCTTCTTGAGTGTTGTTGGAGCTGCAATTATCCAGGCACAGGTGTATATTCTATCACATTCCTGAATAATTCTTTGTAGATGGGGTATAAGCTATCAGGAACCAGGAAATGATTTACTTGCTACAGGATTCCTAGCTTCTGATCTGCTCTTGTAGCCATTGTATTTTTATGGCTTGTCCTATGCAGTTTTTTGACAAATGATAAACCCCAGGATGTTGACAGTGAGGTTTCAGTGTTGCTAACCCCATTGAATATCAAGGGGCACTGGTTAGATTGTTTCTTATTGGAAACACCTTTTGTGTGGTATGAATGTTAATGGCCACTGTCAGCCCAAGCCAGGATATTATCCAAGTCTTGCTGCATTTGGACATGGATTGTTTCAGTGTCTGCGGAACTGTGAATGGTGCTAAACATTGCACAATCATTGGCGAACATTCCCACTTCTGATCTATGATGGAGGAAAGTTATTGATGAAGCAGCTGAAGATGGTTGGGCCTAGGTCACTACACTGAGGAACCCCTGCAGCGATGTTAAGCATCTGAAATGTCTGACTTACAACCACAACTATTTTCCGACGTGCCAGGTATTACTCCAATCGGTGGACAGTATCTCTCTGATTCCGAGCTAAGGCTTTTTGCTGTCACATTCAGTCCAACGCAGCCTTGATGTGAAGAGCAGTCACTCTCGTCTCACCACTGGAATTCAGCTCTTATGTCCATGTTTGAACCAAGGCTGTAATGAGGTCAGGAGCTGAGTAGCCCTGAAGGAACCCAAACTAGGTGTCATTGAGTGGATTATTACGAAACAAGTGCTGCTTGCTAGCACTGTTGACAGCACCTTCATCACTTGACAGATAATTGAGAGTAGATTGATGGGGTGGTAACTGACTGGATTGGATTTGACCTGCTTTTTGTGACATATCTGGACATGTTTCTGTATTGTCACGTAAATCCCAATTTGTACATGTAATGGAATGTCTTGGCTAAGGGTGCAGCAAGTTCAAGAGCACAAAACTTCAGTACAATTGCTGGAAAGTCCTCAGGGCCAAAAGTTTTTGCAGTATCCAATATCTCCAACTGTTTCTTGATCATGTGAAATGAAAGGAATTAGGTGAAGACTGGCATCTATGCTGCTGAGGACTTCTGGAGGAGACCACCAGGCACATCTCATCCAGAAGTGCCAAATTGCCAAAAGTGCATCAGTCTCATTCTTACTCACTGCTGTGCTCAGCTTCACCATCACTGAGTTGTTTAATTGTTCACCACCAGACACAACTGGAGAGCTGCAGAGCTGAAATTTGATCTATTGGCTGTGAAATTGTTTAGCTCTGTCTATCATTCGCTGCTTATGCTGTTTGGCATGTAATGTTCAACATTGCAATCATATCTATTTCTAATACCTCTCCTGTCAATGTTCCAGGCAACTACCACCTTCTGTGTAAAAAAAAATCACTTACCATTTGTCCATTTCACCTTAAAACTATGCTTGACTATTTGATATTTCTACTGTGGCAAAAATACCCTATCAAAATCATGCCTGTCATCATTTTATATACGTCTGTCAGGATGCCCCATATGCCTCCAAATCTCTCACAAAACAATCCGAGTTTGTTCAACCTTATATCTAATACACTCCAACCCATGCAACATCCTGGTAGATCTCCTTTCAACATCTCCAAAGCTTCCACATCCTTCCCATAGTGTGGCAACCAGAACTGCACATAATTCTCTAAATGTGGCCTTATAGCTCCAACATGTTTTGCCTTCTTTTATATTCAATAACCCAACTGATGTAGACATGTTTTCTTTGCTACCTTATCCACTTGTGTCGCCACTTTCAGGGAACTATAGACTTGCACTCAAGATTCCTTTGTATGTCGATGCTCCTAAGATCCTCTTCATCATAGGAATCAGTGAGTTCTGTCCTGTTCACAACTTATAAAAATCACTTGGATTAAGGGACCAAATGTATGGTTGCTATATTTGTTGATGATGCAATTTCAGGTTGGAAGATAAGATATGAAGAGGCTATAAGGAGGTTTAAGGGATGTAGATAGGTTAAGTGTTATAGTAATTGGAGTGTAATGTGGGCAGGAAGAATAAGGAAGAAGCACATTATCTACATGGTGAGATTGCAGAGCTCTGAGATGTGGGTATCTGGGATAGTGGGATCTGGGTATCCTACTGCATGAAATGTTGATGGTTATAATGCAAGTATAGCAAGTAATTAGGAAAGCTAATAGAACATTACTATTTATTGTAAGGAGAATTGAATACAAAAGTGGGAAAGTTATGTTTCAACTGGGCAGTGCATTGGCGAGACTACATTTGGAGTTTTTGTACAATATTGGTCTCCTTATTTAAGAAAGGATGTAAATATTTTGGGAGCAGTTCAGAGAATGTGTTCAAGACTAATATCTGGGATGGAAATCTTGTCTAATAAGGAAAGGTTGGACAATATAAGTTTCTATCCAGTTAAGTTTAGAAGAGTAAGACATGGCTTAATCAAAACATAAGACATCCTGACAGATCTTGAAAGATGGATATACAAAGGATGTTTCCTCTTATGAGAAATTATAGAGCTAAGGGTCATGGTTTAAAAGTAAGGGATCACCCATGTATGCGAGTAAAGAGGAGATTCGTTTTCTCTCTGATGGTGATGAGTCTTTAGACCTCTCTCAAAAGGTAGGGGTTGCTCAGTCTTTGAGCCTTTTAAAGGCAAAGGTGGATGGATTTTGATAAGGAAGGCCATAAAAGGTTATTGTGGGTGAGTAGGTATATAGAGGAATGAGATTAACTGCTATGTTTATTGAATACCAGACCAGGCTTACTCCTGTTCTTAATTTGTATGTTTGTATATTCATACTTTGACAATATACGGGGTAGAAAGCCAAACTAAATCAGCCTGACTATCACTTGATTCATAACACGGTGAAATTAAAACATTCAAAGGCCCTCAAACTTACACCATTCTTCCTAACTAGACTTTACAAATAACAGATCTTAAACACCAAGTTTATAACTTAAACAAAAAAAACACTTTATTATTAGTAATATAACCTTAGCAGAATAAAGATAAACAACAAGATGATAGAAGACAGCGGGTAGTGGTAGAGGGTTGTTTTTCAGACTGGAGGCCAGTGGTGTGCCACAAGGATCGCTACTGGGTCCACTGCTTTTCATCATTTATATGAATGACTTGAATGTGAACATAAGAGATATAGTTAGTAAGTTTGTAGACGACAGCAAAATTGAAGGTGTAGTAGACAGCAAAGGTTACCCTTACAATGGGATCTTGATCAGATGGGACAATGGGCTGAGGAGTGTCAGATGGAGTTTAATTTAGAAAAACCGCATTTTGGAAAGACAAATCAGAGTAGGACTCATATACTTCCCCAGGTAAGGTCCTGGGGAGTGTTGCTGAACAAAGAGACCTTGGAGTGCAGGTTCAGAGCTCCTTGAAAGTAGAGTTGCAGATAGATAGGATAGTGAAGAAGTTATTTGGTATGTTTTCCTTTATTGGACAGAGAATTGAGTATAGGAGTTGGGAGGTCATGTTGCAGCTGTACAGGACATTGGTTAGGTCACTTTTGGAATATTGTGTGCAATTCTGGTCTCCCTCCTATTGGAAGGATGTTGTGATACTTGAAAGGGTTCAGAAAAGGTTTACAAAGATGTTGCCAGAGTTGGAGAATTTGCGCTATAGGGACGGGCTGAATAGGCTGGGGCTGTTTTTTCCTGGAGCATCGGAGGCTGAAGGGTGCCCTCATAGAGGTTTATAAAATCATGAGGGGCATGGATAGGATAAATAGACAAGGTCTTTTCCCTGGGGTGTGGAAATCCAAAGCTAGAGGCATAGGTTTAGGGTGAAAGGGGAAAAATTTTAAAGGGACCTAAGAGGCAACGTTTTCACACAGAGGGTGGTGTGTGTATGGGGAATGAACTGCCAGGTGAAGTGGTGGAGGACATTTAAAAGGCATCTGGATGGATATATGAATAGGAAGAGTTTAGAAGCCAAGTGCTGGCAAATAGGACTAGATTAGGTAATTAAGTTAGGGTATCTGATCGGCATAGACGAGTTGTTTCCATGCGGTACATCTCTGTGACTCTATGACTCTATAACAAGTTTATCTAAGTAATATTTACAATCCATCTCAATCTTCTTTGATCATAATCCCCACTCACACACAGACAGACCCACTGACAGGCACAATTAAAGGATAAATTTAAAAGAAAACTGAAGAATTCCATTTTGCCAGTTCAATTAAACGATGATGAATCCCAAGCCTTCAGGAAATCCTGGGACAATGGATTATTCACGGGCACATCAAACTTTATATCTTGCAAGAATTCTGAACTCACTGGTTCATGCAAACAAATACAGCAGATCCCTAGGAATATTTACTTATGTCTTACAGACTAGCATTCTTTTTTTCAGAACATTCAATAGTTTGATAGCTGGAGAGGAAACAACAGAGACCAAAACAGAGTTATCAGTCTAGAAACTTCCAAAATCACTCTGCCCCTGCAAAAAACCCAGTCAGAACTGGTTTTCTCCCTTTTTCATAATAAACATCATGTGTGGTTGGTTGGTTTGCACTGGTTCTCCCTTCACTGACCAATTCAACATCCAACCAGCTGCCACTCCTAAACACAGCAACCAACTGTTCAACATATGATTGAACAGTGGTGGGTTGCTGTTCAATTTGTTGACAATACTTTTTGATCAGTAATTAAGTTGCGTTACTTTGCAGACCAGATCCCAACAGATAACATCTACCTTTGTTCTGTTTTCTTTTTTAAAAAGCACAGCTTTGAACAGCTGTTCAAAGTTCAAATCTTAATTTCAACTCAGTTTGAAACCAAAACAAACCACAAAATTCAATAAAAAATTGTGATGGTCTCAACAATATGTTTTGCTTATCATCTTAATTTTGTGCCTATTTCTGCTGATTCTTTTGCCATTGAATATTTTCTTCCTATTTACTGTGTTAAAGCCACCCATGATTTTGTTAAATAGTTAGAAGGAAATTAGTTCATATGTTGAATAGTTTAATCACAGTTATCTCCAGGTGGAACATTGTCTTCTTTTAACGGTTCAAACAAGTGTCTGTTTCATATAGAACACGAGTTGCTCCACACCAGTGTGTAGTTGTAAGAATGAACATAAATCAAAAATATAGTTCTAATCTAATCTAGTTAACTTTTTTCTCATACTTGCTGCATCAACAAAAAACAAGCTCAAGAAACAAAATAACATTTTGGTAGAAAGGAAATGGTTCCTTCCTTGCTTGGGTTTTCAGATGCTTCTACAAACAATGTCCTTAGAATGGATCTTTGCCTTGCACATAACAGCATCATAAAATGGATTATAGTCAGTAAACATTTTATATCCTTCCGATTTCATTGACTTCAAAATGGTTCATCCATCTGATATTCTAAGCTTCTTGATGGTTAATTTAGGCTAAATTACCCATTGCATCAGAGTGGGAGTCTGTGAGAAGTCCCAACTTCAATGAAATGAGGATTCAGGGAGCATGGTGAGCATGCAGGATGTTATACTTGTTATTGAAAAAACTGAAAAAAAGAACCACCAGGCATAAATAAAATGAAGACAGCCAGATAAGGAAACTATAGTATAGAGTTTGGAGATAATTGGAGAGAAATAGATGGCTTATTATGTAACAGGTCTTTGATTTGTATCATATTAATTATAAGACAAAGAATAAGTGTAAAGGATGGTGAATTAACTATGGATATCCAAAGTGATGAGCACTATTCAAAAAGTATACAACATGGGAAAGAAGATCACCAGGGTACTGATCATGCAAGAACCTACTAGTGATCTTGGAAAAGGACAACATTTTAAAATTGGCATATTCTCAGAACAAACAGCAGTTCCATAACTTTACATTATAGATTGAAGGGGCATTTGCAGTAATGGGGATGATATGAGGCATAGTCTTTCTTAGGGATAACATTAATATGATCAAATACTCAAGGAGGTGAAATGTAGCCTGCAAGCAAGAGAGATTAAAAAGACAATATGGACAGGGACATAATCTGGATGGTAAAGGATTCCAAAAAAGATGAGCTCAGAGCCTCTCCCTCCCAGGCTGCTGAATAGCTTACAGACATTGGGATGATGATAAAACAAAATTAAGCAATGGATGATACTTCTCTGTCTGTCAAGACATTTCAAATTAGAATTTGAGTAGAGGTAAAGGTGTAGTGGTGGTACTAACGCTGGACTGTTAATCCAGAGACTCAGGTAACATTCTGGGAACGTTAAATTCAAACTCAATAAATATCTGGAATTAAGGGTTTAATAATGACCATGAATCCATTGTTGATTGTCGGGAAAACCCATCTGGTTCAATAATGTCTTTTAGGGAGGGAAACATCCATCTTTACATGTGAATCCAGACTCACAGCAATGTAGTTGACTCCCAAATGCTCTCTGGGCAATTACAGGGAGGCAATAAATGTTGGTTTAGGCAGTGACGTGTTCATGTCATAAATGAGTTTTTTAAAAAGTGCTTCAAAAGTTTGGCTGCTGTCATTCGAACAATTAGTAATTGAATCACCAAGTTAGAACAGGAATAGGAAAGACGGTTCCCGTTCTTGTTAAGAAATAATCAGGCAACAAGCCAGACGGCACGTTTACTGGAGGAGCCACTGATAGTGGTTGAAGCTTCTTTTCAATGAAGTTATGTTTAGTAGTATTGCATTGGCTGGCATGTACAAGAAGGGATGTTAACTCAAACTGTTTCAAACTGACCAAGACAGTCAGGAACTTTTCCATGTGATGGTAGAATAATAGGAGTGACAGGATGTAGTCTTAAGTCTGACAAATGGATAATGCTGATGCAAATCTGTGCATCTATTTGTATTATGTCAATTATTTTACTGGCACAAAAGATTCTGAATAATAAAGGCAGCTGACGGAGTTGGGAAAAGTAACGAATAATTCTTGAAAAGTCTCCATTCTTGGTCATTTCTAATAACAAAGACAAATTTAATTCACAGAATGCTTTTTCCTGCAGACATAAGATAATGACATTGTTTTAGCAGCTTCCTTTCTACTCGTTAGTCCCTTATCTTTAAATGTGAAACTGCAGATCAGATGATTCCTTTAAAATAACCCATTACCAACTTGCTAAAAAGAATCATTTCAAAATTGAGGGAAATCCCACTGAAAATTAACTAGACTACATAATTGTTATGTATAATTTTCTAAAAAATTCCAGGACAGCATCTTTCCTTAACTCTGACTTTGTTTTACTTACCCAAAACAATTTCCTTCTTGCCTTACAGGTAATTAACTATGATCATTTAAGCAGGTATGCCAACTATTAGACTGGTGCTTTACAATGTTTGGTTAAATCCTTGCTGGAGCTAATGACAGATTATAATTCAACATTGTTTATAGCTGTAATACATTAAAATGTAATACATTGGTAGAGTCAAAGAAAAACTTGCTCTGCCACTCAATGAAATCATGATTGATCTTGTTCAGATCTCAACTCAACTTTCAACTTTGGCTACATACTCTCACCTTCCCTCCACCCCAGAAACATATCCCTTCCAGAACTAATGTATGTTGGCTGTGAATGAAGTGTTGGGGATACAAGTCAGACAAGATCTAGAAACACTGGGCTACAGCAAAAGTTTCTGAAGGGGATTTGGGCAGGCAGAGGTCTGTCTGCCAGACAAAGAAGGTTCATTGTTGTGTAGCTTCAGGTTTAATACCTTTAGGAGACTTAAATCTAAAGAATACCTCCATTGATTTAGTTTAGAGAAAGGACAGTGGATTATCTTTAATGGAGCATTTTTTGAATGTTACATGACTTGTGATGACTGTTTACTGCAGACCCTCATGCCTGGGTTTACACTGTCTGCTTTCAGCTTCTGTTGTGGCGATTGTTTGGATTTTTCAGTTTTTGGCCAATGGTGGCCAATAGGAGTGGCTTAGTGGCACAGTGATGAGTACTGCTGTCTCATATTGCCCGGGACCCGGGTTCGATTCCTGCCTTGGGTGACTGTCTCTGTGGAGTTTGAACATTCCCCCTGTGTTTGTTTGGGTTTCCATTGGGTTTGCGCTGGTTTCCTTACCACAGTCCAAAGATGTGCAGGTTAGGTGGATTGGCCGTGCTAAATTGCCCATAGTGTGCAGGGATATGCAGGCTAGTTGGATTTGCAAAGCTAAATTGCCCAATGTGCAGGGAAGTGCAGGCTAGTTGGAATGGCAATGCTAAATTGCCCATAATGTGCAGGGACATGCAGGCTAGTTGGATTGGCAATGGTAAATGTGGGATTACAAAGATAGGGTGGGATGCTCTTCTGTGGGTCAGAGTAGACTTGATAGGTCGAACAGCCTCTCTTGGACTGTAGGGATTGTATGAATCAGAGAAGGAAAAGAGCAACCCAGCTCAGCTCTCCTATGTCAGAATATCCTCTTCTTGTAATGCAGGGTAGTGCCTGGGGCCCTCATCCAATCTAAACCCTGATTGCCCTCCTGAAGAGCATCCAGGAGAACCTTCAATATTGTGCTTTATGAACAAGCTGCAGTGACAAAGATCCCAGAGACAACTGCATGTATTTGACCATATTTGTATTTGTGAACCAGAACATCAGACCAACAATGTTCTGAACATTCTACATTGTTTTCTACTTTTCCTTCATGAATTAAGATGCATTGGCTACAAACGATTATTATTTTCCCCAAAGTGAATCTCTGCAGAGAGTAATCCATATTTTTTTCTTTATCTGGTGTCTGTGTTTTGGGTTATTTAGAGAGGTAAGTGTTTACGTTTTCATATTCCAAACTAAGTGAGTTAACCAGTTTTTCAGAGTCATTGAATAGGCTTTGTTTTTAACAACCTAATAATTTTGTGTTTATCAAAGAAGTCTAGTTAGTGCATTCTTTTTGTCTTAGGTCTACTTTAGAAAAAGCGTGCAATTGACCGTACCAGGAACTGGGTAAAATAATGAAATTTATATTGTGGCCTGGTGTGTAGTGGGACTAGAGAAAGACACTGCACTCCTCCAAACTCAATCACAATAGGTGGTATCAAAAGAGGTGGGGCCATCTGGAATGCTGTGCATTCAGAAAATGTCAGCTGATATCTTCATTCCATCTGACCGAACATTCTGGACACTGCACAGAGCCAGTTTATAGATTACTTTTGCAATGAAGCTCAGCAGGGCCATGGATTAGCAGTTAAACCTGGAATAGCTTCAGAAGCACACTTGGACAGTTATACTCAACTCCTTATAGAGTGGTGATTGATGAGCAAATAAGTCTTGGCTCAGATTTGTCTCATTTTATTTTGTATTTTAACTTTATGATATGGATGCTGCATGCGGTGTGGATGTAGACTGAAGACTTAGATTGCCCTGGAGTTTTCAAGAATTAAAACTGAATCTTCAAGAAACTGACATACACACAAAAGATTTTTTTAATATGGTTCATTTTTGCTTATTAGTGATTTTCATATTAAACATTGGAATAAAGGCTATCGACTTGTTGATTCTTTGATGCAAATCAAGTAACAGTCAATTCTGCTCACTGTTTGTCATGTCCAGGTGTGTATTGTGCAGGTGGAAATGGCAGGCAACCTGTGGCAATGTTGGGAGGAAGAGGCCACATGATTAAACCTCCAAGAATATGTTCAGTGTTGGCAACCCAACTGAAGACATTTTAATGAGCTGGCTCCGTCATAAATCAGGTTCCTCCTCCTGCAGGAACTTGACCTTAGGAGTTCCCATTTTGGGAGAGCAAACTTCTGGATTTGGGGATCCTTTATATATTGCTTTGTCACCTTGGGGAAGCCATCACATGTTTTAAAAAAATAAACAATAAAGAACTGCAGATGCTGGAAATCTGAAACAAAAATAAAAATTATTGGAGAAATTCAGCAGCATTTGTAGAGAGAGCAGAGTTAATGTTTTGGGTCCAGTGACCTTTCTTCAGTCTGAAGAAGGGTCACTAGACCTGAAATGTTTCTTATTTTTATTCACTCATGGGATAAGGAATAGTCAACATGGCTTTGTGGGTGGGAAATCATGTCTCACAAACTTGATTGAGGTTTTTAAAGAAGTAACAAAGAGGACAAGGTGTTCGACAAGGTTCCCTAAGGGAGACTGATTAGCAAGGTTATATCTCACAGAATACAGGGAGAACTAGTCATTTGGATACAGAACTGGCTCAAAGGTAGAAGACCTTTGGTGGTGGAGACTGAAGGCCTGTGATAAGTGGAGTGCCACAAGGTGCTGGGTCCTCTACTTTTTGTCATTCAGATAAATGCGAAGTGCTGCATTTTGGGAAAGCAAATCTTAGCAGGACTTATGCACTTAATGGTAAGGTCCTAGGATGTGTTGCTGAACAAAGAGACCTTAGAGTGCAGGTTCATAGCTCCATGAAAGTGGAGTCACAGGTAGATAAGATAGTGAAGAAGGAGTTTGGTATGCTTTCTTTTGTTGGTCAGAGTATTGAGTAAAGGAGGACATGTTTCGGCTGTACAGGACATTGGTTTGGCCACTGTTGGAATATTGCATGCAATTCTGGTCTCCTTCCTATCGGAAAGATGTTGTGAAACTTGAAAAGGTTCAGAAAAGATTAACAAGGATGTTGCCAGGGTTGGAGGATTTGAGCTACAGGGAGAGGCTGAACAGGCTGGGGCTGTTTTCCCTGGAGCATCGGAGGGTAACCTTATAGAGATTTACAAAATTATGAGGGGCATGGATAGGGTAAATAGGCAAAGTCTTTTCCCTGGGGTCAGGGAGTCCAGAACTAGAGGGCATAGGTTTAGGGTGACAGGGGAAAGATATAAAAGACTTACGGGGCAACTTTTTCACATAGTGGTTGGTACGTGTATGGAATGAACTGCCAGAGGAAGTGGTGGTGGCTGGTACAATTGCAACATTTAAGAGGCATTTGGATGGGTATATGAATAGGAAGGGTTTGGTGGGATATGGGCCGGGTGCCGGCAGGTGGGACTAGATTGGATTGGGGTATCTGGTCGGCATGGACCGAAGGGTCTTTTTACCATTCTGTACATCTCTATGACTCTATGTGAGAATCACTGCCTGGCCAGCATTTATTGCCCATCGCTAACTGCCCTTAGGGAAGTATTTTCAGGATGCTGACCCAGCAGCGCTGAAGGAACAGCAATGTATTTTCAAGTCAGGATGTTGAATGGCATAGAGAGGAATTTGCAGGTGGTGGTGTTCCCATATATCTACTGCTTTTGTTCTTCCAGATGGAAGTAGCCGTGGGTTTTAAAGGTGCTGTGAAATGATCTTTGGTGAAATTCTGCAGTGCATCTTGTAGACAATACATAATGTTGCTATTGAGGGTCAATGACAGGGGGAATAGATGCTTATGGATGTGGTGCCAATCAAGCCGACTGCTTTGTCCTGAACACTGTCAAGCTTCTTGAGTGTTGCTGGAGTTGCACCCATCCAGGCAAGTGGGAAGTATTCCATCATATTCCTGACTTGTGCCATGGATAAGCTTTGGGAAGTCAGGTGGTGAGTTACTTGCTACAATACTCCTACGCTCTGACCTGCTCTTGTAGCCACTGTGTCTATGTGGCCAGTCCAGTTGAGTTTTTGGTCAATGGTAACCCTAGGGATTCTAAGAATTTGGCAATTAAATTATTGTATGAAAATGAAGCATAGATATACTTTGACATCATAACAGGAACACGTCCTTAATTGTAAGGACAATCAGCCTCCTTCAGCGCTGTGACAATTCTGGAATTCCACACCTGTATGTGCTGCAGCTCCAAGACATGCCTTTACGTGAAAATCAAATTTAAAATTGCGAGAAATCCTGTTGTCTGTAACCGCCTGCGATGCGGCCTCTGCCTTCTCGACTCAAGTTAGCAAATACAACCTTTAAAACACGGCCAGACTACAAAGCCCGGCAGCAATTTGGAAAGAGGGGAATTTCCTGGGCGTTGTGAGGGAACTAAATGGCAAGCTGGACTATGGAACTTGTGTGTAGAGCCTGTCCCTACAGCGCCTCAACCTTCCGGCATGCGTGGTGGGAGGAATTCGACGGAAATGATCCTTATCCTCGTGTGGGTGAAGTTTCTGTGTCAGAAATCAGTATCCCCCCGCCCCCGGAAAACGGGGGATTCGCGGCTTTCAGTAAATCCGGGCAGCGAAAAAAATACCTCTTTAAATGTCAGCTTTCAAATTCGAAACGACACTTTCAATCTGAGCGGTTGGAAAATCACAATTTGAATCGAACTTCTGAGGAAACGAGGGCTATTCATGGAAAGCAGAATAGAGAGCAGAAAGGGAACAGCGCTGAGGGGGAAGTGTGAGGTCAGTGACCCTGGACCAGCGCCCTTTCTCATCTTCAGTTTGTGTCTTCCTTGTGGCGTACAGCAGATTTTAGCAATGAAACCTACTTCATATGTTGTACATCACAATTATATATGTAGATGTGTATGTTTAGATTTAGCAATAAGTCGCAGCATTCTCTTAGTTTCAGGTCTTCAAATTTTGCTGCCCTGGATTCTTCAAACGTAACAATGTTTTCAGATGGTATGTGGTTTTGTTGTTAACAATGACAGCAGGGTTTTTTAAGTTTCACTCTTGTGCCTGGTTGAGATTGCAGCCTATCATTTGCTCCTCCAACAGAACCAACTCCGAAGCAACACCCAAAACCCCAGCACAAAACTAAAGTGGCCGAAAGTGGAGTTCCCATCTAGCTGCGGATCTGCAACTTTACAATGAAAAAGCGGCCGTGCGCACTTTGTGCTGGGGTTCGCTAAGCCCTCCCTCATTCTAAGGGTCATTCAAGGAAACCGTCTTTCACAATCATGCTCTTTCGTTCGCCAGCTGATCGTCGCTCTGTTATTTTCGTGCGAGCTGTGCTGCTGTCACAGTGGGTCGAGGAAGCCAGTAGATGGAGAATTCCAGTGGTTTTCTGAAAGTTTTGACCACTAGATGACAGCATCGCGCAAATGGGAAATCTGTGGAAGAGTCACATTGGACTCGAAATTCTTGTCTGTCATTCTCTGCACAGATGCTGCTGAGTTTCTCCAGCACTTTCTGTTTTCTGAGGAAATCCTCCCCGCCCTAATATCCTGCTGCCTCTCTACTTGTTTGGGAAGAAGGTGCACCTTAATCTTCACACACTGCTCTATCTCTCCGAAATTGCTGCATTTCCGTCCAGCGTTCTTGCCTAGAATTTACTTCTATTTACTTGCTTCCGGCCTGTTCATCACGAACAATGTGCACTTCGAATGAGAAGTCCCGAACTCTTTTTTTTCCCCTGCAAAGACATCTCCTGATCTGTTCATTGTTTCCAATATTTCCTGTTTTAATTTATTAACTACAATGCCCTATCACCAGGAACGTAATAGGGACTGGATTGTCGGCGAGGAGCCGGGAATTTTCCAGATCCCACACTCCCATCTCCATCCTGGAAAGCTAACATGCTCTGTTTTCATGCTGGGGCTCCGTTGGCCGTTTGCTTGAGAACAGCAGGTCGACAGGCAACAGTGCGATCACAAACAGTTCCTTGTGGCATTGAGGCTGGGAATTGCACCTCCGTCAAATTAATAAGAGCATGCGTTGACCAAATGTTTACAAAGCAAAACTTGGGTGAAACAGAGATGAAATAATATTCAAATAAAACAAAGAACTGCGGATGCTAAAGATTTGAATCAAAAATAGAAATTGCTGGAGAAATCTCAGCAGGTCCTATATCCTATTGGCACAGTGGTTAGCACTGCTGCCTCACAGCGCCAGAGACCCGGGTTCAATTCCCGCCTCAGGCGACTGACTGTGTGGAGTTTGCACGTTCTCCCCGTGTCTGCGTGGGTCCCCTCCGGGTGCTCCGGTTTCCTCCCACAGTCCAAAGATGTGCAGGTCAGGTGAATTGGCCATGCTAAATTGCCCGTAGTGTTAGGTAAGGGGTAAATGTAGGGGTATGGGTGGGTTACGCTTCGGCGGGTCGGTGTGGACTTGTTGGGCTGAAGGGCCTGTTTCCACACTGTAATGTAATATAATCTAATCTAATCTTATGGTCTTATATCAGAATGAAGTTGAGAAACGTGACAGTCATGAACAAATTGTGGAGCAATCTTGATGGGCAGAATGGCCCAATTCTTCTCCTCCATCTTATGGTCTGGCAGCAACTGTGGAGAGAAAGCAGAATTAATATTTTGAGTTCAGTGACCTTTCTGTAGAACTGCAGCCGCCACCAGGCATATTTTCCCCTTTCCTCTCTTGTCAACCTTCCACAGGGACTGTTCCTTCTGAGACATCCTGGCTCACCCCTCCTCCACTCGCAATACTAGCTCACATCCCTTTGACACCTTTCCCTACAGTCGCAGAGGTGCATCTGCTTGTCTGTTTACCTACTCACCCCTCACTAAATAAGGCTCCAGACACACCTGTGTGAAGCAATGATTTACCTGCACTTCACTCAATGTAGGCAAAAGTGAGGACTGCAGATGCTGGAAATCAGAGTCGAGATTAGAGTGGTGCTGGAAAAGCACAGCAGGTCAGGCAGAAAATCAACATTTTGAGCAAAAGCCCCTTCATCAAGAATGATTCCTGACCTGCTGTGCTTTTCCAGCACCACTCTAATCTTCACTCAATGTAGTCTACTATATTCGCTGCTCACAATGTGGTCTCCTCTACACTGGGAAGATGAAACGCAGATTTGTGTGACCACTTTGCAGAGCACTTACATTCTATCTGCAGTTTCTAGTTGCCTGCCACTTCCACACACCATCATGTTTCCGGGCCAACATTTTCGGGCCTGCTGAAGTGCTAAGAACAGAATCTCAATTTCCACTTGAGGACCCTGCAACCTTCTGCATTCAATATTGAGTTCAATAATTTTAGAGCCTGAGCACCTTCCTTTACCCACCCCCACACCCAGCAGGGCCCAGACATATGACACAGGCTGCTTTCAGCATAGCCAACCCATTTTTAACTAATCATGGTCCACGCTATCAGCTTTTCTACTTCCCTGTCTTACTAGCAACCATCTCTTTATACACCTAAATGTCTTTCTTTCTTTCTCTCTGGGCTCTGTCTCCACCAATCCATTTACTCAGTTCCATTTCCTCCCACCTCTCTTCCCTCCCCCGTCATCAGCATATATTTCACCCTTTCCAAGCTACTATCAGTTCTGAAGTAGGGTCACTGGATTTGAAGCATTAACTCTGCTTTCTCTTCACAGATGCTACCAGAGCTCAAGCAATTTCTTGGAACAATGTATACTTGCAGATATGTTCAAAGTGAAACAGATTGGATACATAGAATAATAATGAGCATTATTTGATACAAATACGATACATTCAGACTGCTCAAAAGAAAAGAATGGCTAATGGAAATTATAAAAGTTATGTTGGTGCAGTTTACGGTTAAGGCAAGTCCTTGGATCAGAATGCAAATAATTTCTTCTTATATCAGCCCAGTTTCTAGTTGCAGGTAATACTGGAGCCCAAAGTTAAAAATAAATTCAGTTCCTAGTACTGGTGTGCATCATTTTCATTAACAGAAAAATTCAAAGACAAACATTAAAGCTTTTAAAATAAATCAAAGAAGAAATATCTCACTTCTTTAACAGTTCTACTGATGAATATGATGGTTGAATTGCAATTAGAGAGTAAGGAGATCATTTTGAAAGTTTCTCAACTCAACTTATGTTTGAAATGCTATGTAGTGAGGAGAAAACATAATACTGAAACATTACCACATAATTACAAAACCATGCTAGAGAATGCCATGATGTGCCCCAAACCCTGTTTCAGTGTCTGAAAAATCTTATTGATAAAACATGTCATGATTAACAAAGGAGAATCACTATTAAAGACCCAGATGATGGCACTGAGGTACACAGGGAAAGATGCATTATCAACTTAGAATGGCCCCAGACATTTGCAATAACATTTTCATGATGTCTACAGAAGCACCAGACCCAATACTCAGTAATATCAAAGATGGAAGTGGGAAATAGGAACACATTAGGGTATTTCTGCCAAGCTTAAAGTCTTTGCCCAAATTTTATATTGGAACGAAGCCAGCAATTAGTAATAAGTAACATAACTTGTGCCTTAATGATGTTGAAACTTTGTGAAATGTGGTTATCTTCATTTGCAAATACCTTGGAAATCCTGAAACTCAAAATTAGTCATGTAAAATTCTGCTCCAACTGTTCATCAGCACTGCAACATTATGCAAAATTAATAAAATGTCAATTCTTTTTGTGTTCAAAGATGTGAAATCTCGAAATTAAGGAATTCACAACACAGAAGAGTGGCACTAATTTGCTGCTAGAAGCCATCCTCTGTAATGGAGGGGTGGGAACAGAATTAAGTGCTGCTGCAGGCCTAGGTCCCCAGCTCTGCTCCTCGCCTCCGAGCTGAGCACAGCAAGCCTGTTCTCAACCCAAGCTCTCTAGGCCATCTACAGCCATAGAGTCATTGAGAGGTACAGCTCAGAAACAGACCCTTCGGTCAACTTGTCCATGCCAACCAGATATACTAACCTAATCAAGTCCCATTTGTCAGCACTTCGTCCTTATCCCTCTAAACCCTTCCTATTCATAGAACATAGAACTGTACAGCACAGAACAGGCCCTTCAGCCCACGATGTTGTGCCGACCATTGATCCTCATGTATGCATCCTCAAATTTCTGTGACCATATACATGTCCAGCAGTCTCTTAAATGTCCCCAATGACCTTGCTTCCACAACTGCTGCTGGCAACGCATTCTATGCTCTCACAACTCTCTGTGTAAAGAACCTGCCTCTGACATCCCCTCTATACTTTCCTCCAACCAGCTTAAAACCAGCTTAACCCCTCGTGTTAGCCCCTCGGAAATAGTCTCTGGCTATCGACTGTATCTATGCCTCTCATTACCTTGTATACCTCAATTAGGTTCCCTCTCCTCCTCCTTTTCTCCAATGAAAAAAGTCCGAGCTCAGTCAACCTCTAGTCATAAGATAAGCCCTCCAGTCCAGGCAGCATCCTGGTAAACCTCCTCTGAATATCTTTCCTATAATAGGGCGACCAGAACTGGACGCAGTATTCCAAGTGCGGTCTAACCAAAGTTTTATAGAGCTGCAACAAGATCTCATGACTCTTAAACTCAATCCCCCTGTCAATGAAAGCCAAAACACCATATGCTTTCTTAACAACCCTGTCCACTTGGGTGGCCATTTTAAGGGATCTATGTACCTGCACACCAAGATCCCTCTGTTCCTCCATACTGCCAAGAATCCTATCCTTAAACCTGTACTCAGCTTTCAAATTTGACCTTCCAAAGTGCATCACCTCGCATTTAT
>NC_057722.1:26523352-26614619 GCF_004010195.1 Chiloscyllium plagiosum | reverse complement strand
TGGAGAGTGAGGATGCAAAGATCTTCGCAAGTGGCGAAGCAATTGCATTTCTCGTTTCCCAAAGCAGCTGAGGACAAATCTGGTCCGGGCGTGGTGACTTGTCAATCTTAATGTTTGACAAAATTTTCAGCACATCAGCTTCCTCTATCTCTCCATTCCAGCATGCACACCTGCTCTTCAAAGGTTTCATTCACTACAAAGTTCGTTTCTTTCGTACAGACAGAAGTAAGTAACTCATTTCGGGCTTCCACTACCTCCTCAGACTCCACACACAAGTTCCCTATGCTATCCCTGATCAGCCCTACTCTTTCTTTGACTATTCTCTTATTCCTCACATCAGTGTAAAATGCCTTTGTGTTCTCCCTAATCCATTCTGCCAAGCCTTTCTCGTACCCCCTCCTGGCTCTCCTCAGACCATTTTTGAGCTCCTCCCCTCCTGGCTCTCCTCAGACCATTTTTGAGCTCCTTCTTTGCCTGCCTTTAATCCTCTAGAGCTGAGCTTAACCCTAGCTTCCTCCACCTTACGTAAGCTACCTTCTTCCTTTTGACGAGAAGCTCCACCGCTCTCGTCATCCAAGGTTCCTTTATCTTACCCTGTCTCAGAGGGACATATTTATTCATCACTCGCAACAACTTTTCCTTAAAAAGTCTTACATGTCTATAGTGCCTTTACCATGGAACAATTGCTCCCAGTCCATGCTTCCTAACTCATGTCTGATCGCATCATAGTTTCCTCTTCCCCAATTAAATATCCTCCCATTTTGCCTAATCCTCTCCTTCTCCATAGTTATGTAGAATGTGAGGCAATTGTGGTCACTATCACCAAAATGGTCTCCCACCACAAGATCTGATACCTGCCCCGTCTCGTTTCCGAGCACCAAGTCTAGAATGGCTTCTCCCCTCATCGGCCGGTCAACGTACTGAGTTAGGAAACCCTCCTGAACACACCTTACAAAAACAGCTCCATTCAAATCTTCTGCTCGAAGGAGGTTCCAATCAATATTGGGAAAGTTAAAGTCACCCATTACAACAACCCTACTACGTCCACACTTTTCCAAAATCTGCCGACCTATGCTTTCTTCAATCTCCCTTCTGTTACTGGGGGGCCTGTAGTAAACCCCTAACGAGGTGACTGCTCCCTTGCTATTCCTAATTTCCACCCATACTGACTCGGTAGTCAGATCTTCCTCGACAGTGGAAGCTTCTGTAGCTGTGATACCCTCTCTGATTAGTAGAGCTACACCCCCTCCTCTTTTTCCCCCCCCTCCCTATTCTTTTTAAATGCTCTAAACCCTGGAATATCCAGCAACCATTCCTGCCCTTGAGAAACCCATGTCTCTGTTATGGCCACAACGTCATAGAGCATGGATCAGTACCTGGTACTAAGTTCATCACTTTTATTCCTGATACTCCTTCCGTTAAAGCAAACACACTTTAACTGATCCCTTGGTTCCTTCCCAGGAAAATCCTTCCCACTAGCTTGTCTACCTCTTGCTATTGCCTCATCTGCATCAACTCTCACCTCCGGTATACAGCTCAGGTTCCCACCCCCCGCCATACTAGTTTAAACCCTCTCTAACTACTCCAGCAAACCTTCCACCCAAGACATTGGTCCCCTTCCAGTTCAGATGCAACCCGTCCTTCTTGTACAGGTCCCACCTTCCCCAGAAGGCATCCCAATTATCTACATATCTCATGCCCTCCCTCCTACACCAGCTGTGCAGCCACGTGTAAAGCTGCGCCCGCCCCCTGTTCCTCGCCTCACTATCTCGTGGCACCGGTAGTAAACTAGAGAACACTACTCTGTTCGTCCTGCTTTGCAGCTTCTATCCTAACTCCCTGAAATCACTTTTTATATCCTCAATCCTTTTTCTGGCTATATCATTAGTGCCAATATGTAACATGATTTCTGGCTGTTCGCCCTCCCCTTTTAGAACCTCATACACCCGATCGGAGACATCCCGGACACTGGCACTAGGGAGGCCACATACCTTCCAGGAATCGTGATCCTGACCACAAAATCTCCTGTCGATTCCCCAACTATCGAGTCCCCTACCATGAGTACTTTTCTATTCTGCCCCCTTCCCTTCTTTGCCACAGTGTCAGGCTCAGTGCCAGAGAACTGACTACTATGGCTTTCCTCTGGTAGATCAATCCCCCCCCACAGCAGTATCCAAAACGGCATACTTTTTGCTGAGGGGAATGTCCACAGGGGATCTCTGCACTGTCTGTCTATCCCCTTTCCTCCCCCTAACTGTAACCCATCTATCCTTGTCCTGAGCCTTAGGAGTGACCAACTCCTGGTAACTCCTCTCAATTACCCCCTCAGCCTCCCGAATGATCCGTAGTTCATCCAGCTCCACCTCCAAATCCTTAACACAGTTTTCAAGGAGCTGAAGTTGGGTGCACTTCCTGCAGATGTAGCCATATACCCATCCAGATGCCTTTTAAATGTTGTAATTATACCAGCCTGTACGACTTCCTCTAGAGCTCATTCCATACACGTACCACCCTCTGCATGAAATTCGACCATTAGGTCCCTTTTATATCTTTCCCATCTCACCCAAAACCTTCGCCCTCTTGTTCTGGACTCCCCCACACAGGGAAAATATTTTGTCTATTTATCCTATCCATGTGCCTTATGATTATATCAACCTCTATGAGGTCACCCCTCAGCCTCTGACACTCCAGGGAAAACAGCCCCAGCCTATTTGGTCTCTCCCTATAGGTCAAATCGTCCAACCCTGGCAACATCCTTGTAACTCTTTTCTGAACCCTTTCAAGTTTCACAACATCCTTCCAATAGGAAGGAGACCAGAATTGCAGGCAATATTTCAAGTGAGTCCTGCGCTCCAGTGACTGGGCTGTGATGTATTCCTACCCCCACTGTCCTGAGCCCCACTGGCACAAACAAGGCATCACAGGCACAAATGTTTTCATGTAATCAGTTGGAGGATGTTCTCATGGACATCTTCAACATCTCCCTGAGCTGCACATCTAAATCATTATACAACTAGATACAATACTTTGCCTCCTGCAGTAAATTATTCACACTCAAAACCCAGCTCCTCTGGCCAGGATGTTGTTTGGATTTATGACACCATAAATTGGATCTACCTGGAGCCCAGTTGCAACAGCAGTGTTCCTAGAGGATGAATGGAACACTTTTTAGATGTCCTTTAAAGCATTCCTAAAGAGATGAAACATCGCTGCCAATTTCTGGGTGTACTGAGCTTGTGACCAATCAAAATGGAGAAGATATATTTAGGAAGGCAACAAATACATCAAAAGACTTTGTTGGCAGCATGTAGAGAGAAAGTTGAGGCATTAGAAAAATGACACAAACTTCCAAACACCTTAACACTGTCCAACTCTTCATGGTACACTTACTCTGCATATGACGGAGTCTCCTAATCACAATTTATCAGTATCTGAGAACCCATTACAGTGTAATGAAGTGAAAGCAAGTTATTCTTGAGCCCAAGGGACTGACAAGAAAGATGAGGCATTCACACACCATTCTGTTATAAGTTATTACTTTTATAAGTTATAAGTTATGTTATAAGTTATTACAGAGCTCAGACGATGCTCTGATGTACTGGCGAATGTTCTCACGGACATCTTCAACTGAGCTGCGCATTAGTTCCAATGTGCTTCAAGGCTGCGACAATTGTCCCCATGCCAAAAAAGTCTTCAGTGTCCTGTCTCAATTACTATTGCCCCGTTGCGCTAACACCCATCATCATGAAGTGTTTTGAGAGGTTCGTGGTGAGGCAAATTAAGATCCTGCTGTCCCCCTCACTGGACACCTTGCAGTTTGCGTATCGACCCAATAGCTCAGCAGACAATGCCATTTCCACCACACTCCATCTGGCCCTCACCCACCTGGAGAAGAAGGACACATACGTCAGACTACTGTTCATAGACTTCAGTTCTGCATTTAACACTATCATTCCTCAGCACCTTATTGGAAAGTTGAGTCTGCTGGGCCTAAAACCTCCCTTTGTAACTGGATCCTCGACTTCTTGACTGAGAGATGTCAATCAGTTTGGATTGGGAACAGCATCTCCAACACCATCACACCGAGCATGGGGGCCCCGTAGGGCTGTGTGCTCAGTCCAGTGCTGTTCACCCTGTTGACAAAAAACTGAGCAGCGATGCACAGGTCGAATCTCATCATCAAGTTCGCTGATGACATGACTGTAGTGGGTCTCATCAGCAGGAACGATGAGTCAGTATACAGAGAGGAGGTGCAGCAGCTAACAGACTGGTGCAGAGCCAACAACCTGCCTCTGAACATGAACAAAGCAAAAGAGGTGGTTGTTGACTTCAGGTGGGCACAGAGTGACCACTCTCCGCTGGACATCGACGGCCCACCCCCCTGTATAGATTGTGAAGAGCACCATATTTCTTGGCATCCACCTAACGGAGAATCTCACCTGGTCCCTGAACACCAGCTGCATAGCCAAGAAAGCCCAGCAGCATCTCTACTTTCTATGTAGACTGAGGAAAGTCCACCTCCCACCCCCCATTCCTCACCACATTCTACAGAGGGTTCATTGAGAGTATCCTGAGCTGCTGCATCCCTGCCTGGTTCGGGAATTGCACCATCTCGGATCATAAGATCCTACAATGGGTGGTGAGGACAGCTGAGAAGATCATCGGGGTCTCTCTCCCCCCTCCATTACAGACATTTACACCACACACTGCATCCGAAAGGCTAAGAGTGTTGTGGAAGACCCCACACACCCCCCACTCAACTGCTTCTCCCTCCTGTCATCTGGAAGAAGATACTGGAGCATTTGGTCTCTCATGGCCAGACTGTGCAACAGTTTCTTCCCCCAAGCCATCAGGCTCCTTAACACTATATGATAGGATTCTTTTTCATCTGAAATTGAAGCTGGAACAACGTATTAATTATCATTCTTTTATTACACTGCAATTTGCATGTTTTATACATCTTATGCATTTTATGCCACCCTTTGTATGATTGTGTAGTTTGTGCTGTCCATGTAGCATCTTGGTCCTGAAGGAACACTGTCTTGTTTTTTACAGTTGTATATAGTAGAAATGACAAACAAAAATCTACTCTACTCTACTGTTGGGTGAGATCAATTTGTAACACTTATTTGTACTGAGGGGCGTGGGTTGGGTAATGGAGGTTTTGCTACTTTTACGATGAAAGTCACAATATTGAGTTGACCTGAATCACATCTTTGCTATATCCCTGTCTAAACAGTGCTATTTCAAAGTGGCCTCCTGCCTTTAGAACACATATCCTTAAAACTATTTATCACTGATTTCACAAGTGACATTGAAGATATCCTTTCTTTAGCCATTTGGATTTGCTTTCACTGCCTTTTCCTAGCCCATTGTTTTGTGTATGGACATGTTGCAGTTGCCTGCTCTTCCTCCCTTTCTTTCTGCCTCCACCTTTGGATGTTAATTAGAAAGCAACCTTGCTGCAAAGTGTGGACATTCCTTTGAGAATTCTTCCTAATCACAAAATGTTAGGATATGAACATTATTTCCACAGTCATAAATAGAAGCAGGTTGCCACACTAGAACTTAATCCTGCTGGGTAGTCCCTCAATGTGTTCTGAAACCTATTTGGGGCATACCAGAGTGTTGTAATGAAGTAATTGATGCGCCATATCAGTATACTGCCCAGAAATCCATCATGTGCCAAATCCATACTAAAGAAAATTATTGCCAGTGAAGCCCAAGATTTCAACAGTATCAACTGTTTAGTAATAGCTGGTACAGGCCAAATGGCTTCTTTCATTGCCATATATTTCAATCTTTCTTTCCATCTGATTCAGGGTTTATGAGGATCCCACCACTGCTGTTTCATAGGGCTTGATTTTATGTTCTTGACACACTAACAAGAGCTTCTGTGACTCCCAAAACCCTGCCCACCATCTTCAAAAAGTATGGTGGAATTTTTCCCATTGATCTGATAAATGTAGTTCCATTGGATTCAAGAAGTTCAGCTCTATCCTGGACAAAATAGTTCACTTCATCTCCACCCCAACCATCACTTTAAATATTTACTCACTCACACTGTGGCAGTAATATATACTTTATACAATGTACACTGCAGTCACTCACCAATTCTGCTTTAGTGAAACTGTCCAAACCCACAATCTCTACCACTTGGACAAGATGTGGAGGTGCTAGTGGTAGACTAGGTTGGACAAAGTTAAAAACTACACAACACCTGCTTATAGTCCAACAGATTTATTTGGAAGTACTAGCTTTCGGAGCGCTGCTCCTTCATCGGGTAGCTATGGAGCAGGATCATAAGGCTGTCCCGTTGTGTCAGGTAATGGAATCTTGTGTGAGGACCTCTCTGGCTATGTCGAGGGCATCTTGAAATCCATTGTTCAGGGACTCCCAGCTTGTTGGGCCGAAGGGCCTGTTTCCACACTGTAAGTAATCTAATCTAATCTAATCTAATCTAATCTAATCTACAGATTTCTTACAGAAACTCAGCACCCATGGATTAGTCGAACTGGGAACAGTCCTCGTCACAATGGACATTTCAGGACTCTACACCAGCATCCCCCATGATGATGGCATCACTGCAACATCCTCAGTACTCAATACCAACAACTGCCAATCTCCGAGCGCCATCCTACAACTCATCCGCTTCATTCTCGACTACAACATCTTCACCATTGACAATCAGTTCTTCAATCAGACATACGGAATAGCCATGGGGACCGAATTTGCACCCCAATATGCCAACATTTTCATGCACAATTTCGAACAAGATGTCTTTGCTGCACAGGACTTCCAATCACTACTGTACACCAGATATATTGACAACATTTTCTTCCTCTGGACCCATGGCGAGGAGTCACTGAAACAACTACACAGTAATATCAACAAGTTTCATCCCACCATCATACTTGTCATGGACTACTCTTTTGTATCTGTCTCATTCTTGGACACACGCATCTCCATCAAGGGCAGGCACCTCGGTACCTCACTCTACCACAAGCTCACAAATAACCTCACGATGCTTCACCACTCTAGCTTCCACCTTACACATATTAAAACAAGCCATTCCCCTACTGATGTACACAGGATCTGCTCAAATGAGGAAGAACGTGATGGACACCTAACGGTGCTGAAGGACACCCTCATTAGAACAGGATATAATGCTCAACTCATCGATCACCAGTTCCGATGTGCCGCAGCAAGAAGTAATGACCTCCTCAGGAGAC
Source organism: Chiloscyllium plagiosum (assembly GCF_004010195.1). Taxonomy (NCBI): domain Eukaryota; kingdom Metazoa; phylum Chordata; class Chondrichthyes; order Orectolobiformes; family Hemiscylliidae; genus Chiloscyllium; species Chiloscyllium plagiosum. The sequence goes on along the minus strand of NC_057722.1, from coordinate 26,607,387 downwards.
AGACACTGGATGCGACTGATAGGGTACCTTCCAGTACTTCCCAGGAGTGAAGAAACACGCCATGTTCTTCCAGCACGTGGCACGTTATCGATGAGGATGAACGCCTCACCAAAGGCCTTCCCTTTGCCTCCACTTCTCGCCTTTAAACAACCGCCATCCTTAAAGCAGACCACTGTTTGCAGCAAATTGCCCAGCCTTCAGGACAACACCATACAATCCTGTCACAGCAACTACTGCAAGACGTGTCAGAGTATCGCCATGTATACCACCATTACACATGGGGACATGACCTACCATGTGCATAACAGGTACTCATGTGACCAGGCCAACGTTGTTTATCACGTACGCTGCAGGCAAGGATGCCCCAAGGCATAGTGCATTGGCGAGACCAAGCAGCCATGATGACAATGAATAAATGGACATCGCGCAACAATTGCCAGACAAAGATGTTCCCACCCAGTCGGAAACACTTCAGTGGTCAGGGTCCTTCGGCCTTGGATCTTCGGGTAACCATCCTCCAAGGCAGACTTTGGGATACTCAACAATGCAGAGTGGCTAAGCAGAGGCTGATAGCCAAGTTCGGTACCCATGGGGATGGCCTCAACCGGGACCTTGGGTTCAAGTCACCCCACCACACCATACACTCTCTCACACACACAAACACACACACGCACACTCTTACATACTCACACACTCAGCAGACCTTCTGTCATAAACACGCTGTCTCTCAAACCCCCAAGAGGCGCACACATGTAAACACACAGTCTTACACTCATACACTCTCTATTTCTCTCTCTGTCTCTCTCTCTCTCCCCCCCCCCCTCACATGCACGCACACACACATATAAGTTTATAGGATGAATTTGCAATTGCAGAATTGTGTTTGCAGATACATTCTAAAAGCACACAATCTGCAGGCAGTCAATGCAGGCAGTCAGTCCATGTAACATTTTACAATTTCCTACTTTGGAAATAGAACAGTCTGATTCAAGATTGTGTTACAGATGAACTCTAACCTCACACCTTTAATGCATTGTCCGAGCTAAGATGTCCCTTTTTTATAAATCCTTAAATTATTTCGAGAATGTGATTTGAAAGAAGTACTGGAATTTATATATTAATGAAATGAAACTTGCAACCCATTCTAAAAGAGGAAAGACTTAATAACAATAAAGGTTTGTTCAATATATTGTATCGGTTGCAAGTATGACACCGTGATCTTTTGCTATAGATTCTGTGCCTTATCATCCTGCTCTGCAGCTACCTGATGAAGGAGAAGTGCTCTGAAAGTTGGTACTTCCAAATAAACCTGTTGGACCATAACCTCGTGTTGTGTGATTTTCACTTGGACAGGAGCAGCAGATGCAGGAACACTAGCCTCTGCACATTCTCCTCCAAGCTATACACAATGCTGTCTTGGAAATATATCACTTTTGCCACACTCTCATTGACTGCAGCAATTGAAGAAGGCTGCAAAGATAAAAATAAACAAATTCAGGTTAAAAGATGAGCAAAACTGCCTATCATGCTTTGCAATGGAATGATCTAAATGGAAAAAAGCAAGGTTTTGTACAGTTTTTTTGTTAATATAACTTCATCCAACCAAGAGCTGGAAACAAATGGTTTCAATGAAAATAACAGATAATTATAACAAGCCTGCCAGAGGCACATTGCTCTAGTTATGAAGCCTAAACCTTGAACGAGATAAGGTGAAACATAGTGTTCTGGCAAAATATACACATCTTTTCCTGGAAAATTGACTGTAAGGGGCTTCTCAAAATGGAACATCACTGGAAAAAAAGCAAAAGAAAGATGAATAACCTTTTAGTGAGACTACAAAGTACAATTTGATATGGAGATTTTAAGAGAAATGCGTGGGAAATCATGTCTCACTAACTTGATTGAATTTTATGAAGAAGTGATGAAGAAGATCATTGAAGGCCAAGCGGCGAACGTGATCTATATCAAACTCAATAAGAACTCAAGGTTCCTCATGGTAGACACTTTGGTAAGGTTAGATCACATGGAATACAGGGAGAGCTAGCCATTTGGGTACAGAATTGGCTTGAAGTAGGAGACAGAGGGTGGTGGTAGAAGGTTTATTTTCAGACTGGATGCTTGTGACCAGCGTGTGCCACAAGAATTGGTGCTGGGTCCACTACTTTTCATCATTTATATAAATGATTTGGATTGAATTGAATTGAATTTATTGTCACGTGTACCAGCGCACAGTGAAAAGCTTTGTCTTGTGAGTAATCCAGGCAGATCAAATAGTTAAATAGCATAGCTAAGTAAGTAATAGGTAAATAGTGGCAAAACAAAAACACAGGTACAGATGAATGTTGAGTTTGTGAGTCCATTCAGTATTCTAACAACAGTAGGGTAGAAACTATTTTAAAACCAGCTGGTGCGTGTGTTCAGGCTTCTGTACCTTCTCCCTGATGGTAGAGGTTGTAGAAAAGCATTGAAAGGGTGGGATGGATCTTTGAGAATGCTGGCGGCCTTTCCTTGATAGCGGGCATGGTGGATGGATTCCATAGATGGGAGGTTGGCCTTCGTGATTTTCTGGGCTGAGTTCACCACTTTCTGTAACCGTCTCTGATCTTGAATGCCATACCAGGTAGTGATACATCCAGACAGAATGCTCTCGATGGCGCACCTATAAAAGTTGGCAAAGGTATTCACCGCCATGCCAAATTTCCTCGGCTGCCTGAGGAAGAAAAGACGTTTTTGGGCCTTTGTAACCAGTGCGTCCACATGAAGAGTCCAAGAAGGTTTGTTGTTGATGACCACTCCCAGGAGCTTGACACCTCTATGCTGCTAATGTATAGGGGGCGGCATGAGTAACATCACGCCGAAAGTCAATAATGACTTCCTTGGTTCCAACATTGAAATCTAGGTTGTTCTCAGTACACCATTTTTCCAAGTTTTCCACCACTTGCCTGTAGTCGGTTTCATCGCTATCTGAGATTTGATCAACTATGGTGGTGTCATCAGCGAACTTGTAGATGGCATTAGGCAAAAGTGAGGACTGCAGATATTGGAAACCAGAGTTTAGATCAGAGTGGTGCTGGAAAAGCACAGCAGGTCAGGCAGCATCCGAGGAGCAGGAATTAGTCTGGTATTTGGCGACACAGTCATGGGTATACAGTGAGCACAGTAGGGGGCTACGTACGCACCACTGGAGGGCTCCAGTGTTGGGTGTTAATGAGGATGAAATATTGTCCCCAGTCTTCACTGATTGTGACCTGTGGGTCAGGAAACTGAGGATTCAGTTGCAGAGAGTGGGGCTTAGTCCGAAATCACTAAGTTTAGTAATCAGTCTCGAGGGGATAATAGTGTTGAAGGCAGAACTGTGGTCGGTGAACACATAAGGTATGGTTAGTAAGTTTGCAGATGACACCAAAATTGGTGGTGTAGTTGACAGTAAAGAAGGTAACCTCAAAATACAACGGGACCTTGATCAGATAGACAAACGGGCTGGTGGAGTTTAATTTAGATAAATTTAATAGGGCAAAGTAAGGCAGGACTTAGACATTTAATGGTAAGGTCCTTGGGAGTGCTGCTGAACAAAGAGACCTTGGGGAGCAGGTTCATGTTTCGTTGACAGTGGAGTAAAAGGTGAACTGGATGGTGAAGAAGACATTTGGTTCACTTGCCTTTATTGGTCAGTGCATTGAGTATAGGAGTTGGGAGGTTAAGTTATGGCTGTACAGGACATTGATTAAGCCACTTTTGGAATATGGCATGCATTTCTGGTCTTCCTCCTATTGGAAGGATGTTGTGAAACTTGAAAGTGTTCAGAAAAGATTTACAAGAATGTTGCTAGGATTGGAGGGTTTGAGCTACAGGGAGAGGCTGAATAGGCTGGAACTATTTTCCCTGGAGCATTGGAGGCTGAGGGATGACCTTATAGAGGTTTATAAAATCATGGACAGGATAAATAGACAAGGTCTTTCCCCAGGGTAAGGGAGTCCATAGCTAGAAGGCATAGTTTTAGGGTGAGAGGAGAAATATTTACAAGGGACCTAAGGAGAGACTTTTTCACACAGAGGGTGGTGCGTGTATGGAATGAGCTGCCAGATGAGGTGGTGGAAGCTGGTACAATTACAACATTTAAAAGACATCTGGATGGGTATATGAATAGGAAGGGTTTGGAGGGATATGGGCCAAATGCTGGTAAAAGAAACTAGATGAATTTAAAATATTGCAGGGTTTCTGCTTTGTGATCAGTAAGTTGCTGATTTTAGGTGGTTTGAATCACCCCAGATCCCTGATTCTGACCCTGGACGTCGTTAGGGAATGTGAACTGAAGAAAGCAGTAGACAGGTGCTTCAGGGCAAAAGAATCTCTGCATTTATATAACTACAAAAAGATAAGTATAATACAAGAAATTAAAATGGGCAAATGCGATAAAACAGTGAAACTGACACAATTTTACAAAGGACAGTAATTAGACACTTAGTTTAAAAATGTGTTGCTGGAAAAGCGCAGCAGGTCAGGCAGCATCCAAGGAGAAGGAGAATCGACATTTCGGGCATAAGCCCTTCTTCAGGAGGGCTTTCTCCTAGTAATTAGACACACTATCAAACTAAACAGAGGTTAAAACACTATTCAAAGTTAAACAGCAGTTTTAATCACAGACAATTTCTTCAGGCTCTCTACCCTTGGGGTTCTCTGCACTGTCACCACCCGCCTTCCCCTCCCTTCCAGCTCGGGTGGAAACTTCGGGATCTTGGGAGTTTCAGCTCACAACTGGGGAACACACAGTTTTAAAGTGCATCCAGTCACTGAGGTTCTTGCCGTTGGTTCTCTTGGCTTGGAACAGGCCTGTGTCTGGAAGTTCTTGTTCGCATAACATTGGGTTGGCTTCATACCCTCTCGGATGTCCTTTGTTGTGATGATGCTCTTGGTTGTCTTCCCAATTCAGCTTCTCAGTTTGACCTCTGTGGTTCTTGATTCCAAAACTGCTTTTTGGGGCTAGAGCCTGTGAGGAAACTGTTTCTGCAAGAGTTCAGTGTTGGAAAAGGCACTCTCTTCTAGATCAGGGCTACCAGTTATGCAGACTGTGTACCCTGTTATCTCTTCTCAAATCTGTGTTTGATTACTGAGCTGTTGTTGTTCCTCTCAGGACTGAATGAGCCTCCTGATTACTGGATGAGGTGTTTTTGGATCTCTGATTAAAGTGAATGGGTTTCCGATGATTTTGAATGTCCAGTATTCCTCTTGGATGAATGCAGGTTAAAGTTTTATTGGCAGTGAGAAGACATTCAAAGGCAAACAGTTTTGCATGTAGTACAATGGCGTGGAACATTCAGTGTCTCTGTATCCGAGCAAACTGACTAAAAGGTGAATGGCTTTGTATTTTTGTAGGCTCCACTGCCCTGTAGCTGAACATTTTAACTCCCCCTCCCACTCTGCCAAGGACACGCAAGTCCAGGGCCTCCTCCATCGCCAAACCCTAACCACCTGACGCCTGGAGGAAGAAAGCATCATCTTCCGTCTTGGGACCCTTCAACCACACAGGATCAATGTGGATTTCATCAAATTATGCATTTTCTGTTCCCCCACCTTATCCCAGTCCCAACCTCCCAACTCGGCACCGCCCTCTAGAACGGTCCTACCTATCCATCTTCCTTCCCCCTAAGCTACCACCCTCTTCTCTGACCTATCACCATCACCCCACCTTCATCTACCTATCGCATTCCCAGCTACCATCCCCCCCAACCTCAACCCCCCTTCCCATTTATCTCTCAGCGCCCCCAATCCACAAGCGTCATTCCTGATGAAGAGCTTATGCCCAAAACATCAACTCTCCTGCTCCTCGGATGCTACCTAACTGACTGTGCTTTTCCAGCACCACACTCTTCACCTGTTAAATTAATAGTGTTTTAAAAAATGTATTTAGCTCATGTAAACGTATTTGTTGTTCAATCAAACGGGCACAAGAAACATCAATAGCTGATTCAATTTCGAGTCAACTTCTCATAGAGTCATAGAGATGTACAGCATGGAAACAGACCCTTCGGTCCAACCCGTCCATGCAGACCAGATATCCCAACGCAATCTAGTCCCACCTGCCAGCACCCAGCCCATATCCCTCCAAACCCTTCCTATTCATATACCCATCCAAATGCCTTTTAAATGTTGCAATTGTACCAACCTCCACCACTTCCTCTGGCAGCTCATTCCATACAGAATGAAAAAGTTGCCCCTTAGGTCTCTTTTATAAATTTCCCCTGTCACCCTAAACCTATACCCTCTAGTTCTGGACTCCCCGACCCCAGGGAAAATACTTTGTCTATTTACCCTATCCATGCCCCTCATACTTTTATAAACCTCTATAAGGTCACCCCTCAGCCTCTGATGCTCCAGGGAAAACAGCCCCAGCTTGTTCAGCCTCTCCCTGTAGCTCAAATCCTGCAACCCTGGCAACATCCTTGTAAATCTTTTCTGAACCTTTTTAAGTTTCACAACATTTTTCCAATAGGAAGGAGACCAGAATTGCATGCAATATTCCAACAGTGGCCTAACCAATATCCTGTACAGCCGCAACATGACCTCCCAACCCCTGGACTCAATACTCTGACCAATAAAAGAAAGCAAACCAAATGCCTTCTTCACTATCCTACCTACCTGTGACTCCACTTTCAAGGAGCTATGAACTGACACTCCAAGGTCTCTTTGTTCAGCAACACTCCCTAGGTCCTTACCATTAAGTTTATAAGTCCTGCTAAGATTTGCTTTCCCAAAATGCAGCACCTTGTGTTTATCCGAATTAAACTCCATCTGTCACTTCTCAGCCCATTGGCCCATCTGATCAAGATCCCATTGTAATCTGAGGTAACCTTCTTCGCTGTCCACTACACCTCCAATTTTGGTGTCATCTACAAACTTACTAACTATACCTCTTATGCTCACATCCAAATCATTTAAATAAATGATGAAAAATAGTGGACCCAGTACCGATCCTTGTGGCACTCCACTGATCACATGCCTCCAGTCTGCAAAACAACCCTCCACCACCCCCCTCTGTCTTCTACCTTTGAGCCAGTTCTCTATCCAGATGGTTAGTTCTCACTGTATTCTGTGAGATCTAACCTTGCTCACCAGTCCCCCATGGGGAATCTTGTCGAATGCCTTACTAAAGTCCATATAGGTCATATCTATCGTTCTGCCCTCATCAATCCTCTTTGTTACTTCTTCAAAAAAACTCAATCAAGTTTGTGAGACATGATTTCCCACACGCAAAGCCATGTTGACTATTCCTAATCAGTCCTTGCCTTTCTAAATACATGTACATCCTGTCCCTCAGGATTCCCTCCAACAACTTGCCCACCACTGACGTCACGCTCACTGACTTGTCCTTACCGCTCTTCTTAAACAATGGCACCAGATTTGCCAAACTCCAGTCTTCCGGCACCTCACGTGTGACTATCGATGATACAAATTTCAGTACCAGGCCAGCCAGTTTACCCATCCTCAGTTGTATCCATCTTACAACACTCCAAGTCACTGTTCCCCAGTGAATGCAGGGAAGTCTTCACACAGTTCAAAGTATTCACTTTTTTCAGCAATATTCAAAAGCAAACAAAAATCAAACAGGGGCTGCATTGGCTTCTCAGAATGCAAACATGCATGTTGAGCACCAGCAATTTTACAGTCGATGAATGATCATTGCATTCAACTATCAACTACTGGAACTAAATGTCAATTAAATTAGTTCAGCTTGTTGTGCTTAATGCTGCTGCACTCTGTCACGCAGAAGGCAAACGTCCTCCTGTTCAATGTCCTTATTTTTCACCTTGAAAGACTCCTCCCTCCCTCCCAGCTGCTCAGCATCTTCCACATCGCCTTTGCCTGCTCCCCCTGTGTAGAACACAGCAATGTAGGACTATATGGTACACTTGTTCTGGATTGTACTGATCCAAGACTGATACAAGCTTTGGAACCTCATTGTTAGGAGGCATACCTTTTGTTCAATCATGGCCCTGATCAAGGTATGAGCAGCATTATATCTATGCTCAACCACAGTCAGGGAATTATGTAATGCAGTCACCAGCCATCCTTGTTGGTCATCTGGACACGCAAATGCAGCAGAGACATAAGAGCTGTCAAAGGTATAGACATCACGGCAGTTCCTAATGCTCCAAGCCCAAACTTGTAAGAAGTAGAACTGATGATCTCAAATGACTTGCAAGTTGATGGAATGGAACTCTTTTCTATTGAAGGACTTTGCTGCATTATGATATGGCCTCCTCAGCACAAGATGTGTACAGCTAATGATACCTTCTACATGAGGAAGCCAGGTATGTTGCCGAATCTTACTGCCCAAGTTGTAGCACTGATTAAAGGGGTGGCATGGTGGCTCAATGGTTAGCACTGCTGCCTCACAGCCTCAAGGACCTGAGTTCGATTCCAAACTGTGTGGAGTTTGCACATTCTCCCCGTGTCTGCATGGGTTTCCGCAGGTGGTATGGCTCCCTCCCACAATCCAAAGATGCACAGGTTAGGTGAATTGGACAAACAAAATTGCCCATAGTGTTCAGGGATGTATATGACAATAAACCTTGACCTTCCTGTATCTCCTTCAAATTCCTGAGGACATTGTGAGTGGCACGGTGGCACAGCAGTTAGCACTGCTGCCTCACAGCGCCAGGGGGTATGGGTGGGTTGCGCTTCGGCGGGTCGGTATGGACTTGTTGGGCCGAAGGGCCTGTTTCCACACTGTAATGTAATCTAATTTAATCTAATCTAATCTCCAGCTGCAATCTCTTCATGTGGAGCCTGCTCAACATCTGCTGGAGGATGGAGCTGGACCTAGGCTTGCTGACACCTCTGTTCCTCTTCAGTTTGTTGATAACTCCTGCTGAGCCTGGATCAGTCAGTTACATTGCTGTGAATGTGTGTGGGGACCAGAATAGATCCTTAGTAATGCCAGCAGTCAACATTCCTTTTACTCCTGAATGATATCTTTGCATATTGGTCCATACAGGGAGACATAGAACTTTTCCACATGAGGGCTGTTGAATGATTCAATGTGGAACATTGACTTTGGAGCTTATTCTGTTGAAAGCACCACCTGTCATTTCACAAAAAGACAGTAGAACATTACATGTGCTAAACCCTTCTCCTTCCAGCCCCACGTGACTCACAAAAAGCTTTTTTTTTATACAGTCATAGGGAATGGGCATCACTAGCCAGACAGTATTTATTGCCCATCCCTAATTCCCCTGAAGCGAGTGTAGAATCAAACACATGACTGTGGGTCTGGAGTCACATGTAGGCCAGACCAGGTAAGGATGTCAGTTTCCTTCCCTAAATGGCATTAGTGAACCAGATGAGGTTTTCCAACAATTGACAATGGATACATGGTCATCATTCGACTGTTATTCCAGTTCTACCATCTGCCATGGCAGGATTTGATCCCGGGTCCCCAGAACATTGCCAGGGTCTCTGCATTGCTAGGCTAATGCCAGTAGGCCATCACCTCCATAACTGCATATCACAGCGTGTTGTATTATACTCACAGTTTAAGTCAACAGGGAATCAGTCCATTCCCATGTGCAGCCTGCGAGTTCTTACTTTCAGATTTGTGGCCTGCATGTGCTTCTTTTAAGTTCCCTGTGATTATTTCTGCTTCACTGTGATGTCTACCTTCAATCTATAAAAATCAATGCATTGTTCAAGATTTCTTGTAGCCAGCATTTGTTCCCCACACAATTAGACACTGCGTTTTATTTCACACGCATGATGGTTTGATGGCAAATTACTTCAAACTGCATTCCCTAAGTGCCTGAATAATGCAAGTGCCCCTTCCGTTGCTCAGAGGTTGAGCCTGTGATTCACCCTTGATTTGGTTGTCACCATTTTCCAATCATCAGTCACATTTGGGAATCGAAAGGTCATGAAAGGCGACACAGGTCATACTGGGCACCACAAGTCTCAGGCTCAGCCTGGTCATCAGATGTCTCCACTGAAACTCCATGTCCCTTTTCAGCTCTGACACCTTGAATAACTCATCACCACTGATTGTCCACTTGTTCTCACCCATCACATGCAATTATGATGACTACTCTCATTCTTAACCCCTGATTCCCATCACTACAGTCTATTCCTGCCCAGTATTGTGATGCACACCTTCCTCCTATGAGCCCATTGTGGTGGAAACCCTCCTATTACATCCCATATTCTCCCATGCACTATCAGCTTCCTTTTATATGTCACCAGGAAAATGATGGAAGGAGAAGATAATGCAATTGAGCAGCACATGCTTAGCAACAAATTACTCACTGGTGCTCAGTATTGGTTGCACTGGAGTCACTCAGCTGCTGACATCACTACAGCCTTGGTTCAAACATGGATAAAAGAGATGAATTGCAGAGTTCAGGTGAGAGTGACTGCCCTTTATATCAAAGCTTTATTTGACCAACTGTGACATCAAGGAACTCTGGCAAAGCTCAATTGAATGGGAAATCTCTCCATTGGTTGGAGTCAAAACTGGCGCAAAGGGAAGATAGTTGTGGTTATTGGATGTCAGTCATCTCAGCTCTAAGACATCTCTGCAGGAGTTCCTCAGGTTCAGTATTTTCTAATCCAAAATGTAATTACAGACTTCTGGAGAAGATGGGACTTGAACTCAGCACCGCCTTCTTGACCTGCAATCTTCTTTCCGACCTCTCCGCCCCCACCCCCTCTCCGGCCTATCACCCTCACCTTAACCTCCTTCCACCTATCGCATTCCCAACGCCCCTCCCCCAAGTCCCTCCTCCCTACCTTTTATCTTAGCCTGCTTGGCACACCTTCCTCATTCCTGACGAAGGGCTTATGCCTGAAACGTCGATTCTCCTGCTCCTTGGATGATGCCTGACCTGCCGTGCTTTTCCAGCAACACATTTTTCAGCTTGAACCAGAAGTGCCCGGCCCAGAAACAGTAACAGAAATTGCTGGAGAAACTCATCTGGCAGCATCTGCAGAGAGAAAGCAGAGTTAACATCATCCTATCGTATGTACTAGTGTATAGGTGGAATTTTGAAGATTTTTTTAAACATCTGAAATTAGGGGGATGACTTATGCATGAGGTATTGTTTTCGAGGGAATAAATATTTATCTAAATAATAGGTAAAATGGGAAATTTACCTGCTTGGCAGCTCCCAGTCCCTGGCTCTGGAACATTCCCTGTAATACGTTTGTGCTGTGGTAAGCAGCAAGTAACTGAAACCGACTCTGCGGATACAGCAATCGCCCTGTATAGTTGTACCATTACTGTAAACCTGAAAACCTGGAGCAGAGAGTGATGGCTAGTGGACTGGAAGACCCAGAATGGAGCAGCACGGCCAGTGGACTGGAAAGCTGGAGCGGAGCGCAATGAGCAGGCACACTGACTCATCAATGTTGATCTGTAACTGTGAAAAACTAGGGTTGACTTATACATGAGATATAAATAAAAATACAAGATTTCTTGGCTAAACTAAGGGGTCTACTTATACTTGAGATCGTCCTATACCCAGGTATATACAGTACCTAAAATATTAACTCTATTTCTCTCTCCACAAATATTGTCAGACACGCTAAGTTGCTCCAGCTGTTTCTGGTTCTGACTTCCAGCATCTGCAATTCTTTTTTTGTCCTCTGACCTAGAGGTAGGGAGCTCCTCAGGGTAGTGTCATAGGCCCAGCCATCTTCAGCTGCTTTATCAGTGACTTTCCCCTCAATCACAAGGTCAGAAGTGGGGACCTTTGCTGATTTCTCAGATATTGAAGCAGTCCATGCCCAAATGCAGCAAGATCTCACTCAGGCTGAAAAGTGGCAAATAACATTCGCAAAACACAAGTACCAGGCAATGACCGTCTGAAAGAGAGAATCTAACCATTGCCCTTGGATATTTGTTCATATTTCTATCACTGAATCATTCATTATCAACATCTGGGGGATTACTGTTGATGAGAAATTGAACTGGACTAGCCATATAAATAGTATGGCGACAAGAACAGGTCAGAGACTAGAAATACTGATTGACTAACTCAACTCTTGGCTCCCCAGAGCCTGTCTACCTTCTACAAGGCAAAAAGTCAGGAATACAAAGTTAAAAATCACACAACACCAGGTTATAGGCCAACAGGTTTATTTGGAAGCACTAGTTTTTTGGAGCGCTGCTCCTTCATCAGGTGGTTGATGAAGGACCCCTGATGAAGGAGCGGCACTCCGAAAGCTAGTGCTTCCAAATAAACCTGTTGGACTATAACCTAGTGTTGTTTGACTTTTAATTTTGTACACCCCAGTCCAACACTGGCATCTCCAGACCAAGTCAGGAGTGTGATGGAATATTCTCCACTTCCCTGGATGAGAGCAACTCCAACAACACTCAAGAAACTTAACACCATCCAGAAGAAAAGCAGGCCACTTCATTGGTACAACATCCACAAACATTCAGTCCCTCCACCACTGATGATCTGTAACAACAAAGTGTACCATCGACAAAATGCATTGAAAAAAGTTCATGAAGGATACTTTGACACCACCTTCCAAATCCATGACCACTTCCATTTCAAAGGTTAAGGGCAGCAGATTCATGGGAACATCTCCAACTGCAGGATCTTGCCCAAGCCATGCACCATCCTCACTTTAAAATATTGTGTCCTGGAATTCCCCCCACTAATGGCTTTGTGAGTCTACTGACTGTGCATGAACTCCAGTGGTTCATGAAGACAGCTCAAGGACAACTAGCAAAAGGCAATAAATGCTGGCCCAGGCAGGGATGGGCACATCCATGAATGAATGAAAGAAAATACAAATTTCTTCCCTGAACCATACTTATGCCCACAGCATCCCAGTTTGCTACCTTCAAACCTCAGTGTTGATCTCCCCACCCCACTGCTGTCCCATCACAACAGTGTCCCATATGTAACTGTGCCCAAGCCCTTTGACTGTGAGGTAATGCTGCCTTTGACTGACTGTACCAGACCCACTGACTGATGGCAACCACCCTTGACTGTGGGCTAACCCATTCAACTTTAAGACACAGCCATAAGATTCATGCACATGCAGTGTGATTGCTGCATAGGCTACTGGTATTCAGTTGACATAGGAATGTGCCATATAGCAATATGTCCAGCCTCTTGACTGATAATTGCTGAAACCATGACAAGCCGCCTTGTTTAGTTTTTGTGCTATACAATAAGGCAAGACAGAAATACTGTGCACCTTTAAAGTCTGAGAGATAAATTGCAAAAAGGCAAAGCCAGGCCAGGCAAGGCAAGATAGGGAATGCTGTGATTACTCAAATAGACACAATATGCTGAGAGTGAGTGACCTTCCCTGAAATGCAGCATGCTCCAATCCATAAATTGGCTGTCTATTTCTGTATGCAAAGTGCCAGTGCACTTCAAAGTTCAGGGATGAAGTGTACAAGCACGCTGGAGGTGGATCAGAACTGTGCCATGATCATGTGGTAAGGCTGGTATGTGTCAAATGACATAGTCCATGGATGTGGGGTGTGTGTGGCCACTGCCCAATGAGTGAGCGCTGAGATATTGGTGCAGGCTGTTTGAGTTGGATGTCTAGAGGAGGAAGTAGCAAGTTGCAGTCACCAGGTACCTGCTCAGAGTTACATGTCAGGATTTCTCAGCATCTATTCAGCGGGTGGGTGAATGAGAACTTGTATATTAATGAGATGAGATTAAGTAGCAATGAGAGAGAGATAGTGAACAGTAATCTATGTAAATACGCCTGTTACTGCACACTCGTGAAATCTTCTTGAAAAATTCAACTTTTTGGTCTTGACATTGAGAAGAGCTTCACTTGACATCTCAGCAGATCTTTCCAGAACTTGTGCCTACAGTATACAAGGTTTGGGAAAATTCTGTTCACAGCGTAAAAAATTATAAATATTTTGCACCCTTATGAGCATTTTATGTAGATAAAGTTATGTGGTATTAACTAGAGAATCAAAACTAAAATACATTGTACAAATTAGCAGATTTGATCAGTATTGTAACAACATAACTCTCTGACTCAGAACTATTGCTTTTACTTTCTGATAAATGAGTACTTTCTATCTGGTTGTATCTCTTCATTTAACCCATGCCTTGTGAGTGATTCAACTGTGTAATCTTAATAGGTGAGTAATCGTGTCTGATTTGATTAGAACAAAGCTTGTCAAACTATTTAGCATAATGGCCATATCTACATATAGAAACACTACAGAAACAGGTTGTAAATGTTCAAGAAATTAACAAATCGGGGCATAAATAATCAAAAAGCCTTTATTATTGTGGTTATAATCCATCAAAGCAAAGCAATAATAAAACCAAATCTATCCTCTTTATTACACCCTCCTGGCTTAATGTGAAAAATGCAGTTGGTTACTGCTCTTGATGATGGCATTAAAAGCCCTGTGCCACTATTTTTTCTGTCCATGGAGGATATCTGATTTGTTGAGTGTTTCCAGCATTTTCAGTTGTTATTCCAGGTTTCCAATGCCCTCAGAATTTTGCTTCAGTCTTGCCAATATAAATACTGCTTCACTACGATTTACAAAATGGTGCTGCAAAAACCACCAATGGAAAGCAGTAAAGAAAAGAGAAAGGACGTATAGATTGACCAAACAATATATGAGATGCACTTACTACACATCTTTTGAGAAGTAAAGTGATCTATATCCTCTGTGCCTGTATTCCTGGAAGAGGGGTTTAATGGCACATATTGAAAGAGGTGCTATAATTTGTGTCTATTCTGTATCTGTTAGGAAAAATGTTCCTAATTTTCAATATTCTCTAAACACATAACTCTAACCAGAAATGCACACTCTTCACTTTCTACTACATTCATCATCCTTCTCCAAACAATCTTAATCTCAGCTGCAACTCTGAAAGGAACAGAATGTACTTTCTCAACTCGACTTTTGGAAGTGCACGAACAACTAATCATTGAGATGTCCACCTCAAAATGTAGAACTGAGATTACCTGGGGATGCCTTCAGTCATTCAGACCCTGAGAGTCGACGCAGGTTTTTAATGCATTTATGTTTCAAACATTTTCAATTTTGCAATCTCTTGTTCACCAGCAGAAATGTAGGTCAAGGTTTTTGCTAAATGTATAAATCTACTACTTTCTCTTTATTTGGTATTATCTTAAATATGTGTCCTCCAGACATGGGTTCTTCTGCCATGAGAAGCAGTTTCTCCTTATTAATCTGATCAAAACTCCTCATGACTTTTAAAATTGC
Source organism: Chiloscyllium plagiosum (assembly GCF_004010195.1). Taxonomy (NCBI): domain Eukaryota; kingdom Metazoa; phylum Chordata; class Chondrichthyes; order Orectolobiformes; family Hemiscylliidae; genus Chiloscyllium; species Chiloscyllium plagiosum. Next base: position 26,592,161 of record NC_057722.1, on the reverse strand, counting down.
TACTAAAAATACCCTTAATAGGAGAACAACCCAACAATTCTATTCTCCCTACTTGTGACTTGTTGCATCCCTGGTATGGTGCTGGTGCTGGTGCTGGACTAGGGATGGGCAAAGTCAGAAGTCACATGACATCAGGTTATAATCCAACCGTGTTATTTGAAATCACAAGCTTTCTGAGTGCTATCCTTTGTCAGCTGTGAGATTTTGTGTTATGAGATATTGTGTTATAGGCTATCTTTATTAATTCACTCACCAGCTCACTAATACCAGGTTCCTGTTCATTCACTCACAACTCTTTACTAACCCTTTATTTACTATAACACAGTTTATTTCATTCATCCATAATACCATGGTTCTGTGGTATCTAAATTTAAAAACAACATCACTGCATTTCCACACCTTATCAGCCCCTGCTAAAGCACTGTTTCAGCGTACAGAACAATACCATCCCCATCAAGTCTCATGAAAGGTTATGATATTAATCAGCTCTTAGTAACCATCTCCTGGACCTGAATAGATTCCCCAATTCATAAGTACAAGTAATTGTTAAATACTTTTTAACTGGGCCATTGCCTCTTTAAGGAACTAACTGACAAAATAGCACTTGCATGAAATTGTCTGAATGAATGAAATCATTATGGGGCAAATGGTAAATAAATCTCACAACCTAGCTACAGTAATCAGTTTACTATTCTTTATTCTTATATTACAATTTCTAACTTATTTAGAGCATATTGGCCTAGTATTTTTATTAACGTTTACTAATATAAAAGACAAAAGAACTAACACTTCTAATTATGCAAGCAGACCAGATGGACATCCCATCAGAAGTAGCAGCCAGCAGTTGGCACATTTTTAACCCATCTCCTGTCTCTCAGGACAGTAGCTCTTCAAACCTTTATATACTATAGATGACAAATGTAACACTACAGTAATGATATGTAAGAACTGTGTATACAGGGGCTTTTGTAAGAACTGTATTTCAGGATTCTATTGCCGTCTCGAACTTGTGCTGTGATTGCTGAATAAAGAGGCTTTTTTTGCCACTCACCAATTTAGTTATTTGAACATGATCCCACAACTTGGCGTAGTCAGCAGGATCACTGGGGGACACCGTTTAAACCTTCTTAGAATCATGATCGAGTCCTTGAATGTGATCCCAAACCTTTTGTGAGTTGGCTATTTTATTTAGAATCCCCTGCGTCTAGACCTCAGATCGGCTAACATAATCTACGGCAGGAAATCACCCACCGAAGGAAGTTGTCTACGACACATGAATTAGGGTGATCATGAGTGACGCCAGGAAACTGTCTATAACATCCAGGGGCAGGCTAGCCCCCCTTTACATTACTGAGGAAGAAATGCTGCAAGAGTCACAGAACTACCTTGAGGTACAGTTCTTGTTAGGGAAGATCCTATTCAAAATTGGTCAGAAGTATAATATGCTCCAAGGACAGTTGATCCTAATTGACATGAAACAGGTCTGGGGGAAAACCACCTGACAGAAAGATCATAACAGGATTGGTCGCCTCACTGGTCCCTTGCATTAATGGGACAATTTTACCAGAGAAATGAAGTCATGTCCCAATGAGTCCATGATCGTGAAGTAACCCAACTTAAAGAACAATTAACAACAATGCATGAACAGCTGTGGAAAGAAAGATCCAAACAGGAAACAGCTCACCTTAAAAATCAGGAGCTTGAAAAAGAGAACAATAAACTGAAAGATGAGGTAACAGTCTTGCGAGTATCTTCCCAGGTTCCCAAGGCCACACAGATTTTGTACCCTACCACCCGAGACATCCAGGAAGTGATTCAGAAAAACTAAGTTATTGCCCTTGGGAAACAGAGGGACTCTAGCAGTGAAAGCGATGAGGACTGTATATCCCCAATACCATTTTTACAACCCCTTAAAACCAGGAAAGTACAGATTGAAAAAATGGCCAGGCAGAGAGTAGAGGGTGGTACTGAAGTGGACGTTGCTATACCACGGACCGGAATACACACTGTGCATGGATCTGCGACCCATGAGAATATAGTCAGGTGGTCTAAAGAAATGTCTCATCCAAAGAAGGGGCCAATGAAGACATGGGAAAGTCAAGACTGGTTAAGGGGAATATATATGCTCCATCCCTGGTAAGGGGTACAGATTCTGAATGTTGTTGTAACTAAAAGAAACTGAAGCTGCAGTCAAAGGTGCTGTTGGAGAATATTAGCAGGAGCTGCAAGCTAGCTGGACAGCAATAAAACCTTGGTTACAGGGGTACTGTCCTCATAAGACTGATTGGACAAAAGTCACAGCTTGCTGTCAAAAGCCCACAGAAGAAGTCCCAGATTAAGAGGGAAGGTTTAGGACGATCTGGAAAGAATATTTAGGAGTCTCAAATGTGCAGGATGACAGGGATTTTGAAGGTTGTGATTATGGCCTGCTGAAGTCTGCGTTTGCGGCCAGACTTAAACCTGAGCTCAGTAAATTATTAAAGCTCACCAAACCGGATTGGGACGAGAGGGTTCTCATTACTATAACTTGGTGGACCGAGCCCTCCAGCTCAACCGAGATATGGGCGCTGAATTGCGATCCCTTCAGACAGGACAAATGAAACAAACCCCCAGAAACCCTGGGAAGATCCAAGATAAATGCCCAGGGAAGAGTCACTTCCATGTGAAGGAAGGCCACTGGGCTGGCGGTGCTGGCAAAGGGAAAAAGGTGGAAGTCGCCAATGAAGCAATGAGGAAGAGGAGATCCCAGAAGCTGGGAGTAAGACAAAACTCCTAGAAGAGTTTAAAAAGTTAACAATCCTGCTGCAGGATCTGCTAAAGTTGACAAAAAACAAACTAAAAGAGCCTGCCCCAAGCCCCGCTACACTCCTACTGGCTTTATGCCTGCAGAGGGGAGATGGACTGGATGTGACCATGAGGGCGGGTGACCTGGACATTGATTGCCTTTTGGACACAGGAGCAGCATTGACATGCCTACTCCAGAGGTATGTGACCAAACTCCAGCTAGATAAGACTGTGAGGACAGCTTATGGAACAGGAGCTGACAGGATTGAAATCAAACGGACCAAACCCACGTACCTTGAATTCGGCCCTCACAAGTTAGTAACGTTTGTATGGGTAGAACCTGTAGCCCAGCTGCTCCTCAGAATGGATACCCTCACCCAGCTGAATTCCTCTTTATATTTTGATGATGGACAGGTAACATGGTCCATAAGAACCCTACAAAGGGAAGAACTAAAAGACTACCCCATCTGGGCTGGAGACCAGGGTGACTGCGGGTTACGCCAAATGGAGCCCGTGACTTTTACAAGTACAATCTCAACCTTGTACCAAACAAGAAAACAGGACTATGATGAAAATCCACAGCACTGTATGTCTCATAGCCCGGTGTGGCCTGTGCGAAAAGCAAGTAGGGAATGGATAATAACTACAGATCACAGGAAAACCAGATGGGCTGTCAAGACATTCAGCACTGTCATGACATTAGGAAGCCTACTCCCAGAGCATCTGCACAGGCAACAGAGTTACGGGCTCTGACTGAAGCCTGCAGAACAGCAGAGGATCAGTCTGCCAACTTTTACATAGGCTCGCTGGAGGGAGGTCACGACACTGTACCAGCCGAGTGGGTTCTTGTGAAAGAGACCCACAAGGAACCCTTAGGTGTGACGAGGGAAGGACCATACCAGTGCTTCAAGGTCCAAGGAAAGGAGACCTGGATTCATGCCTCCCACACAAACGGGCATCTCACAATACAGCCGGACCAGACCGCCATGATGTTTCTTAGTGTTATTTCAACGGTGCATGTTTTCATTTTGTAAAGTGTAGTTGCCAAACTGCTGAAAGTTTATAAGCCAAGGTAAGGTTTATGTGATTCTCTTTGAGAGGTGTTCTGTATGCTGAAACACTGCTTGCAACAGGGGCTGATAAGGTGTGGAAATGTAGTGATAGGTTTGAAAGGGTTGTCTTTAAATTTGGATACTACAAAACTGTAGTTTTATGAATGAATGAAAGAACCCGTGTTATACTAAATAACGGGTTAGCAAAGGGTTATGAATGAATGAACAGGAACCCGGTATTAATGAATATAGCGAGCTGGGGAGTGAGTTAATAAAAATAGCCAATAACACAATATCTCATAACACAATATCTCACACAGGTATGGATTGATTAGGTTCCGTCTGACTTTCATAATGGAATCTGTTTTCTATCCAATGTAGAGGAGAATAGGAAACTGTTTATAAATGAGCTGAGATTGGGTACTAATGACATGCTAATGACATGCTAATGCATGCAAATAGGAAATTCCACTGCTCATTAGCAGGATGCTTTCCTCCCCGTTCAAATCTTAGTTGCAGAATTGGACTGCCTTTTCCTCCACATCAAGCATCTAATTTTTTTGAACTCTATATTTTCCCAACTGCATCCTCATGTCCACATTGTTCAGGCTGGGTACCTGAGCCCATTATTAGAGACTTTGAGGAGGACCACTTGTTCAGTCTCTTTCAAGGTCCAGTTCTGTCCATAAGTCTGTACAACCTGCATACAGCAGGGAAACTAAGCTGGTTCCTTGCTGGTCTCATGGTTAGAATTTAGCACTCTCACTGATATGGGCCACGTTTCATTCCTGGTGATTTCTGGTGGGCCAGTGGTAATGTTACAACAGCCAGAAGATATGAGTTCAAGTCCCACGTGCTCCAGAGATGTGTCATAATATTGCAGTGATTGTGATGAGGTTAGCCAGGTGAAATTGATAGAATATGAACTCCCTGATTGGGGCTGTTAGTCTGGTCCAATCAGGGAGCCTGGCTGACAAAATAAACAGGAGTGTCAGATGTTCTGTTCACTCTGATAGCTGGCTCTGAGGAAGCTGGTTCAGTGCCAAGTACTGTATGTATGTAAATACAGGGTGAGTTGGTGATGTGATACCAGCCTCTGTGGAGTTACTCCAGTGCCGCCGAGGGAAAAACACACCTCCTGAAGAAATTTGCTTGAAATAGTTGTCTTTGAATTGGGGCAAACATTCTGGTATCATGCCATTATTTGGGAAGCATTACACATTTGATCCTACTGTCGAAAACAGGGCCCACTGTGCGGAAAGAATGCATTATTTCTTCTGGGTAAATTACATTGGGGCAGATGAGAAGCAACAAGTAATTCTCTTGACAGCTTGTGGACTGAAGGTTCTTCGGTTATTAGGTGCCTAACGTTCTCTGAAGCACCAGATACTAAAACCTTTCAAGAATTGACGGATTTAGTTAAGGAATGAGACAATCCCAAGCCTCCTCCAATTGTGAAACGCTATCAGCTTTCCTCAGCAATTCAAGAAGCAGGGAAATCTGGTTTGGGAGTTTTAGCTAGGTTAAGATGACTGGCATAGGCATGTGATTTTGGTTTGACCCTTAATGAGTTTGGTATGCACGTGAACTTCAAACAGGCACTACAACTGGCTTTATTATTGGAAACTGTGGTAAGTACAGCATGTGAATTAAAGAGTATCCCAATAGAAGTGGACATCTTCACCAGTCTGATTGAGCTTGGGGAACACCACTCGAGTGAAGGTGATTGCATAGTCTCACTCAGGACATATCCTGAACAGAGAGACTCTAGATCAGCCAACAGCAAAACCCCAAAACATAGCTGGGCTTTGTTAATGGTTAACATTTTCTTCAGGATCTGAGCCGGCAAGCCATTGTAGTTGCTACCACTATGCAGACTTGTGACAGCAAAAGCCTCTCATTATTTATAAATTGAGAAAGAGAATTATAGGCTGGTATGCAGGACAATGTACACCTTGGAAATTCCATCTGCATTTGGTTTGGGGGAGTTAAATTACTTAGCAACATCCAAGTCAGAGCCAATCAAAATAAGGGTCTGGTTAAATGTTCGTCCAGTTCTAATGGAGGTTGAGACCGGTATAGGTGATTCAGTGATCGCAGAAGCAGTCTTTAACAGAATTCTCTCTGGACTCCACCCCTTAAGTTTGCATAAGGCCTGGGCAAGACTGAGAATCTATTCCAGGGAACCGTTACAGATTGAGGGGATAACTTCAGTTCTGGTCTCGTATGAGAAACAGCTGGTTCAGTTACTGCTGATTGTAGTAAAAGTGTTGGGCCCCAGCCTGATGGGATGAAATTGGCTCAACATTTTCCATTAGAAAACGGCTGCCTGAGTGAAGTCTTAATGAAATATCTAGAGGTTTTTTCAGGAAGATCTAGGGCCTATCAAAGGAGCCAAGGCCACCTTGCATATTGATGAGGAAACAAGATGTGCTCAGTGACATTTGCCTTACGGATAAGAGGACAGGCAGCAATCAGGAGACTGGAAAGCGATGTAATCATCAAACCTGTTCAGTTTGCGGAATGGGCAGCACCGGTCATACTGACTGTGAAGCCCAATAGGTTTGTTCTTTGTGGGGATTTTAAACAAATGGTGAACCGCTTTTCACAGCTGGATAAATACCCAATCCCTTGCATGGAGGATTTATGCTCAAAGCTGGCAGGGTACTGTCCTGCATGAAGCTGAACATGAGCCATGTGTATTTCTAACTGCAGTTAGATGAGGATTCCCAAAGTGTGCTAAATTAATACCCATAGGGGTTTGTACCAATATACGAGACTGCCATTTGGGGTAGTGTCTGCCTGTACAATCCTTTAGTGGATGATGGAGAACATTTTACAAGATCTAACTTAGGTTGCCATTTATTTAGATGACCTGATAATAACAGGGACGACCAGTAAGGAGTATTTAGAGAACTTGGACATAGCCTTTAGACATTTCTGTCAGGTGGGCGTATGCCTCAGAAAGGAAAAATGTGTGTTCCTGCACTCCAGTGAACTCCTTGGGTTACAGAGTTGACAGAACTGGATTACACCATTGGAAAATAAAGTGAGGGCAACCAAAGGTGCCCTAGCTCCCATGCTTATACTAGAGTTTAGCTCTTTCCTTGGGCTGGTGAATTATTATTGAAAACTCATTAATAATCTGGCCTTGATTCTGGCACCTTTGCATTAACTCTTAAAAGAGGATCACATAACCAAACCATAGCTTTCGGGAAGTGAAGAATCAGTTATCTTCCTCTAAGTTTCCTGCACATTATGATCCTACGTGAGATCTGGTATTGACATATGATGAATCCCCATATGGCATTGGGGTAGTACTAGCTCATAGGTGGCCCAATGGAGAGGAATGTCCAATAGTGTATGCATTCAGGACTTTGGCTAATGCAGAGCGTAAATACGCACAAATAGAAAAGGAAAGTTTGATAGTCATGTTTGGAGTCAGGAATTTCTGCCAGTACCTTTACAGACATAAATTTGTAATAATAATGGATTACAAACCCATGTTAGGCCTACTTAAAGAGAACAAGGCAGTGCCACCCATAGCTTCAGGCCAAATTCAGCAATGGGTTTTAACACTAAGTCTGTATAATTACAAGTTGGGATATTGTCCATGAGGCCAAGTAACAAATTTGGATGCATTGAGCCATCTCCTGCTGACGGTTACACCATTGGTGGTACTGCCACTGGAAGAGTCCATAATGGTTTTAAATTTTCTGCACACTCTATTAGTCACAGTTGAAAATGTCAGACTTTGGACACAATGGACCCACTGCATTTTGTCATTTATATAAACGATTTGGATGTGAACATTGTAAGTTTGCAGATGACACCAAAATTGTAGGTGTAGTGGACAGTGAAGAAGGTTGCCTCAGATTACAATGGGTTCTTGACCAGATGGGCCAATGGACTGAGTAGTGGCAGATCAGAGCAGGACTTATCCATTTAATGGTAAGATCCTGGGAAGTGTTTCTGAACAAAGAGACCTCGAAATGCAGGCTCATAGTTTCTTGAAAGTGAAGTCACAGGTAGATAGGACAGTGAAGAAGATGTTTGGTATACTTTCCTTTACTGAACACGACATTGAATATAGGAGTTGGGAGATCATGCTGCGCTATCAGGACATTAGTTAGACCAATTTTGGAATATTGTGTGTAATTCTGGTCTCCCTCTTATCAGAAGGATGTTGTAAAACTTGAAAGGGTTCAGAAAAGATTGAGAAGGATGTTACCAGGATTGGAGGATTTGAGCTGCAGGGAGTGGCTGAATAGACTGGGGCTGTTTTCCTGGAGGGTCAGAGGCTGAGGAGTCACTTTATAGAGTTTATAAAATCCTGAGGGGCGTGCATAGGATAAATAGACACAGTCTTTTCCCTGGGGTAGGGGAAGTCCAGAACTAGAGGACACAGGTTTAGAGTGAGAGGGGAAAAATTTAAAAGGGACCTAAGGGGCAACTTTTTCATGCCGAGGGTGGTGCGTGTATAGAATGACCTGCCAGAGGAAGTGATGGAAGCTGTTACAATTACAACATTTAAAGGGCACGTGGATGTGTATATGAGTAGGAAGGGTTTGGAGGGATATGAGACAAGTGCTGGCAAATGGGACTAGATTGGGATACAATATCTAGTCGCCGTTGACGAGTTGGACTGAAGGATCTGTTTCCCTGCAGTGACTCTCTATGATTCTCCATGGATGCAGTCTGACCTGCTGTGACCCCCAGCAATTGTTGTTTTCAACATGAAATATGAGTTCTTGACGGGGACTGTTAATCCGGTCCAATCATGGAGCCCTGACTGACAGGTAAGAACAGGAGTGTCAGACATTCTGTTCACTCAGAGCTGGCTCTGAGGGAGCTGAACCAGTGTCAAGGACTCTCTATGTGTAAATAAAAGGTGACTTGGTAACAGGATATTGGCCTTTGTGGAGTTATTTAAAATACACCTGAAAATTTTGATGTAAAACATCTACAACAGTGACACTAGTGTCTTTTCCATAATGAACTGTGCAGCACATGCACATGGTAGCTTCCTTCTTTATATCTGGGGAATATAAAGAACCCACCCACAACTTGCATATGCCAGAATTAGATGGACATTTTTTTTGGTAAGCAATAAGAATTATATTTTTGTTGCAATCCTCAGAAATTCAAGATTTCTCAAATATTATCTACTGAATCTGGAATTCCAATTTGAAGACTCTTTTTAAAATGAATTTGCAGAATTAATCGCTCATCTACTTGTTGAAGATTTTGATTAAAGAACTTAAAAGTCACCTGCTGGTCAACCTTTTTTGTTGGTGATGCACATTACATAAAACGTGTTGGCACTGAATGGCATCTCTTATTGGTCCTGGTAATTTGACAATTCTAGGGGACTATCTTGCAGTTAACTGATATGATTGTGAGTTTTCCCTGATGCATAAACCACACAGTCATCTGCAAGTAGTTGCACCAAATTTTTAATTTGTTTGCCACTTTGTTGTTTTTGTATGTCAAGAACAGTAAAGTCCGAACACAGTTCCCCAGTTTAGTCCAGAGAGGACTTCTCTAAAAGAGGATGATTCTTCATCACGTACCACTTCTCTGTTGGCAAGGAAGTGCTGGAACCAAAACCAGGGCTGCATTTGGCCTGGAGGTCATAGTTTGTCCGTGCTGAATTAAAAAGAAAGAAACTACTGCTTCATAGAAAAGTTGATTTATTTTAATTACTCTGTAAAAAACATTATTCTATCCAACTATAATTCTAAACATATATAAAAGTAGGCTCCAGGCACTCAAACTTTTGTACAAATGTTCCACATTTTATAACCACAATTTACACCAGTTTTTTGTCAATAATCTAGAAAATTTTACATTATGTTCAAGTGATGATTAATGCTTGTAAGAGATAGACAAAGTTCTACATTTTGAAGCAGATCTACATACGCCAATTTATTTAGTGTGCTTGTAAAAGCAATTTCTCTGCTGAGTTGCTTCGTTCAGATAATAATGTACAAAAATTAAATTAAATTCTTGCTTTTTTTTAATGAAGTGTACAATATAAAAACGTAACTTGCAAATAACCAAACTGCAACTTATTGTGGCAGAGTTTATACCATCGTTCAGAAAGACATCTACTGACATAGTCTACTCATCATGTTCTTCATGCATCTTTATTGATTACAGAAACCTGGAGGAGACAACAGAAACAAAATGGTGATAAAAGTAAGAAATAAAGAAAACAACAAAAAGAACATATCTGTGGGGAGATTCCCACTGTATTTAAAATCAGCCGGGGTCATAAACTAATGGTACAGCGATTCTGGATAAATGCATTTAAAATTACAGCTATAGTTCAGTCCAACAATGTATTGCGATAAATAGAACAAAATGGGTGAGATTTAAATCATTCAAAGCCCACCCCAATTGCCGAGTGTTTAAGTCAGTTCACCCAATCTCCTTTTCTAACTCTGATCGGAGGTAAACTGAAGCTTTGCTGTAAATGGGTGAAAACAGCCATTACCTAAGAACCTCTCCATTCTCACTGTACTAAGGTTATGATGGGAAATAGAGACAATGCCTGTGGAAATTCAAGGGTAATGCTCCTGCTCAAGATTCAATCAACTGAATTCCAGAAATTTGTAAGTTACATACAGCTATATAAAATCCCTACAGTGTGGAAACTGGCCATTTGGCCCTACAAGTGCACACTGACCCTCCGAACAGTAACCCATCCAGACCTATTCCCTTACCTATTACTCTACATTTCCCCGACTAACGCACCAGGCCTGCACACAACGGGCAATGTAGCATGGCCAATTCATCTAACCTGCACATCTTTGAACTGTGGGAGGAAACCAGAGCACCCGGAGGAAACCCACGCAGACACGGGGAGAATGTGCAAGCTCCACACAAACAGTCACCTGAGGCTGGAATCAAACCCAGGTCCCTAGTGCTGTGAAGCAGCAGTGCTAACCACTGAGCCACCATGATCATTAAATCTCTTGATAATTTGATTACTAGTAAATCTGTGAAGATAATGTTCTCATTAATTCTGTATTCAACTATTTCATTTTAGAATTACTTCAGATTGCAACTCAAAATATAATAGAAGTTTCCACTACCTCGCATATAAAAGTTATAAGAAGAGAAAGAATTTAACTTTGGGATATAATTTTGATTATGATACAAATAATACTTAGAAATGTAACAGTTTCAGGAGGTATTTTCTTTTTCAAGTTTCTGATCAAAATCAATCACATATCACTAATTGTTATAACTGCTATGAAGCAGCACATTCAGCATTTTAAAACATCGTTTTAAAAATAACTGATTAGTTAAAGATTATGTTCTAAAACACTGACTGTGCTGGTTCATAGTAGAAATAAAGATTAAAAGGTGAAAGTAATAATTTGATATAGACTATAAGTCTATAAAAAAGGCTCTCGAACCTTCTCCACCATTCAACAGACTTATGGCTCACCCAGCGTTCTTCACTTCCACTTTCCTGTGTGTTCTCATTAACCCTTGATTCCCCTTGTGATCAAGAATCTATTTCAGTCTTAACTATACACAACTCTGCTTTGTCAACTCTCTGTGGCAAATTCCAAAGATTTTCAACCTTCAGAGAAGAAATTCCTTCTCATCTCAGTCTTAAGTTGGTGCCCCTTTTTCTGAGATGATAGCTCCTGGTCCTACACTCCCTCATGTGGGGAAACACTCTCTCAGCATTTACCATGTCAAGCCCTTAGAAATCCTATATATTTCAATGAGATCATGTCTCATTATTCTAAACTCCAATGGGTAGAGTCCCAGCTTTTGTGCATAAGACGAATCCTCCAGACCAGGGATCATCCAAGTGAACCTACTTTGAATTGTTTTCAACTCAGTGATGTTTTACCTTAAACGAGGGCACCAAAACTGCTCACAGTACTGCAGATATGCTCTCATCAGCACCTTGTACAGTTGCAGTAAGATTTTCCGACTGTTAAACTCCACCTCCCCCCCTCCCCCCACTTGAAATAAGGGCCAACACTCGAATATTCAGCCTTCCGGAATATCTGCTGTACCTGTGTGTAAATATTCTGGATTCAGTGCACCATAATCTCCAAGTCCCTTTGTGTTGCAGTTTTATGCAGGTTCTCTCTGTTTAAATAAGTCTGTTCTTTGGTTTCTCTTCCAAAATAAACAACATCTCATTTGCACACATTATATTCCCATTTGCCAACTTCTTGCCCACTTACTTAAACTATCAATATCTCTCATTAAATTGTTTGTAACACTCTTGAAACTTGCCTTTCCACTGCTTTTGTTTGGCCACAGTATTTTGCTGTCTTCCTCCAAATCATTAATATATATATTGTGAACAGTTGAATCCTTACACTGATCTCTTCGGAGCCCCACTGATTACTGGTTGCTAAACTGAAAAAGAACCCTGATTGCCACTTGCTGTTCTCCGCCCATTAGCCAATTTGAGTAGTATTGCTGAAAATACCGTGATCCCAAAATGCCATTTTACTTTTCTTCCGGGGTGTGGCTAATTTGTGCGCAGGGAAGGAACCTGGCAGAATAGCTTCTAAACGAATACAAAAGAACATTGAAACCGAGTTGCAAATGAAAGTAATTTGTGTTTGAAATTCCACAAGCCTTTACACTGGGTTCATGATTTTGAACAATTGCAAACGAGGGGCAAGGATAGGGTAAACAGACATGGTCTTTCCCCTGGGGTGGAGGGAGTCCAGAACTAGAGCGCACAGGTTTAGGGTGAGAGGTAAAAGGGACCTCAGGGGAAACTTTTTTACACAGAGAGTGGTGCATGTATGGAATGCCAGAGGAAGTGGTGGAGGCTGCTACAATTACAGCATTTAAAAGGCATCTGGATGGGTATATGAATAGCATGGATTTGGAGGGAAATGGGCCAAGTGCTGGCAAATGGGACTAGATTAGGTTACGATATCTGGTCGGCATGGATGAGTTGGACCAAAGGGTCTGTTTCCATGCTGTACATCTCTGATTCTATGACTCGAAGTGGAAACTGCTGGTCCATCCATATATTTTAAATCCATGACTCTTAGCTCTAAATCTGTCCTCCTGAACAGGAGAAAGAAAACCTATGAGGAAAGGTCAGACAGGTTCGCCTAAAGAGAACTAAGAATTGAAACATATTGATTGAAACATATAAATTTCTGAGAAATCTTGACAAGGTAAATGTGGAGAGGGTGATTCCTCTTCTGGGAGAATCTAGAACTGGGGTTCACTTTAAAAATTGGAGATTGCCTATTTAAAACAGAGAAGAGGCAAATGAAATTCTCTCAGAAGTTTGCAAGTCTTTGGAACGATCTTCTTGAAACAAAGTCCTAGAATATTTCTAAGGCAGAAGTAGACAGATGTTTGTTAAGCAAGGAGGGGAAAAGTTTAAGTGTAGGTGGGAATATAGATTTGAGCAGAAATAAGCTTCAAGCTCAATTTTTTGTGTTGTGTTTAATGCAGGTTATGAATTCCCAAATCACACTATCATTCTGCCTTAATGTAACTTAGCATCAATCATAAATGCTTGGTGTTATTATCTCTTTGGGATAATTTTTTTTATATAAAAATGTAGGGTTTTAATTTTTCCATTCAATTTTCATTTAAAGGGAAATACAGAGAAATTCTAATTGTATCAGTTTTCCACTGATGTATTAACTCAGTAAGTATTTGTCCAACTTCCCAGAGAAATTCTGGTCTATCAGGGCTTGTCTACACTAATTCTGATTGCATGTCTCATCTATTTAAGGAGTCAGGTCAAGATCAAGAGCAGTTATAGAGCACTGTACAATAGGGAAACTAGAAAATTAAGCTGAGTTGCAAATTTGTACAATTTGATTAACTAGCTAGGCTGTTTCAGCATTATGAATGACTGACCTAATATTCATCAACTCAGCTAAAATACTTACTTTTATTTATGTAATCAACCTCTTATTTTGATATTAGGAACAAAGACAAGAACAGTACAAATTTTAAAATTTGTCCAAGTTATCTACTTGTGTAGATTGTATTATAAATTAAGCCTGCATATAAATGTCTTAGTTAGGTATGCTTCTAGTATTTATAATGATAAGTATAAAACACATTTCATGTAGAGGTAAGCAATACACCTGGGGCTTTTCAACAGTTTAAGCTCATGTCTGTAATATGCTTCTCAGTTTAGTTTCTAACTGATTAAGGTGCTCATTAGGAGCATAGTTTAAAAATCCCTTGGTTGTTGGTTAGAATGGGACATTGCTTAAACAGACTTTTCCCAATAAGGACTGCATTAGACAAACAATCAGAAGACATCATAAGAATTTAGCTGTTCTTATTAACTCCAACTGAGATAATGAGGCAACTGCAGGGGAGAATTAAAATTCCATGTTTGTCTCAAATTGTATTAATGCTGACTTAACAAACAACAGTAAACTTGCACAACAATTTTGAAAGGAATTTCAACATTGCATTTTTGGGATAGAAAATAAGGAACAGAATTGTAAAGAATTAAACAAGAAACTGTAGCAATTTGCCAGGTTTTCCTGCCAGTTCTATTGTCCATCCCAGTCATTTTTTTTTGTCAATGAATAACACTAGAACATATATCGGCATTTTTACTATAACATCTCAATGAATTCATTAATAAAAATGCATTTTCTGTACCTTCTAGGAGAATCCTGGCTTCAGGTTCAATATTTGCATCAATTAGTTTTTTTCGAAGATTGGAGGGTGTTGCATTGCCTGATTCATTATTTTTCCATTTTTGCAACATGTAGAATATTTGCATCGTAGGTGATGCATTTTGGTCCTTAATTTTATCAATATCTTGGGACTGCAGATCAAGACAACTAATAGCAAAGACCTGCCAATTACTCCCCAATTTTTCAGCAAATTGCATTAATTGCTTCTCAGTGATAGTATTATTCTTATTGCACGGTGGTCCATCAACTGCAAATAAAATACATGAAAATGAATTAGCAACATTAGAATCATTTGCAAAACTTCAGTAAATTGCTTAAAAAGTATTTTAGAATTGTATAGTATACCAAGTGTAACTTGCTGATATCTGACTTCAATATTAATCCAAGATAGATTTGTCTTTATTATTAATTTATACTAAAGCTCTTGGGTACCACACTGTGGAAAATTATAACATATGTCAACTCATTGGATTACAGTGATTGAATATTGCATCTTAGTTTTTTAAAATGTTAACACGCAAAGCAAATATAGTCTATATCTGTTATTGCTTTACAAAACTATATACAAGTTTGATGTACCTAAGTGTTTTAAGGCATTTGTTTAACTGTGGAGTAAAGGCTTCAAGACCAGGCCACAGCTAGGGAGCATGAAGAGGGGAAGAAAGTAATCAGAAAGGTGTGGGATTGAGGTTGTGTTGAGGCCAAAGGGAAGACCATAAGTAGGAGGTGGGGCAAATTGAAGGTCAGAAGAGTCATTCTATGCTAGAGGAAAGAACAGAGTCCGGAGTGAGGGTATTCAAAGCCAAAGGAAAAATCAGATACAGGGATTTGTGGATTGTAAAAGTTAAGGTGGGTGGTGTTGAGGAAACCGGAATGATCTAGGGATGCGTGAGATTGAAAGGATTGGTTGGGACAAGGGAGTTGGAGATCAGAAAGGTGGTTGGTCAAGGAGATCAGAAGGATCTAAGGGTATTGAGGAGTAATCTCTGATCATGAGAGGTGAGTGAAGTGCTAAACTGAATTAGCAAGTTGGTAGAAAGTATACAGGAGTTCTTGCTTCCTTTTAGCCAAAGGATTTCAAAGGGGAACTCAACTGGCTGATGTTTAGTTTAACAGATGGGTTAAATGTCAAGCATGCAGCTTCACTGCATTATTTATAAGTTATCAGCTCAGCTGATGGTGGCAACCCATCCAACGTACCCCACCAGAGGGTATGTTAAATCAGGAAATATGTTCGATTAGAGATGGGTTTGGTTTGGGATTCAGATTTTTTTTAGCATTTTGACATCCAAAACCCACTTGTTTAACAGAGTAAAATTCCATCCTATAATTAAGGATAGAATCTGTTTTTTTTAAGTTACTCCACAGAGGCTGCTATTCCATCACCAAGTCACCCTTTTTATTGACACTGATCAAGCTCCCTCAGAGCCAGCTCTCAGAGAAAACAGAACTAGAACCTGCCAACTATAAGCTCATTGTTTTGAATTGTGATGCCTGCTTTTCTCATTTGATTTAACAATGTTTACAGGTCCTCATCAATTAAAGTGATTAAGAAATTTGCAGTGTTTTTGTCATTTAATTTGCTTCGCTTTTCTGAGATGTACTGACTCACAATAAGAAGTGGTTGCACAGGCACCAGTCACTCTCCAGCATCTGGCCCAAGTAACCAATCCTCATGCACAAACCAAAGCTTCAAGTTTACATTACATTACAGTGTGGAAACAGGCCCTTCGGCCCAACAAGTCCACACCGACCCGCCGAAGCGCAACCCACCCATACCCCTACATTTACCCCTTACCTAACACTACGGGCAATTTAGCATGGCCAATTCACCTGACCTGCACATCTTTGGACTATGGGAGGAAACCGGAGCACCCGGAGGAAACCCACGTAGACACGGGGAGAATGTGCAAACTCCACACAGTCAGTCGCCTGAGGCGGGAATTGAACCCGGGTCTCTGGCGCTGTGAGGCAACAGTGCTAACCACTGTGCCACTGAGTATTAGTAGATGGTTTAATTCAATCACAACCAGCCCCTCTGCTGTCCTTCCCTGATATTCACACATACACTTTCCACCAGGAAAATCTGATTATCATCCATTCTCTAGTCACACTGAACCCCTTTGTAGCTGACTCCACCCTGAGGGATCAAACAGTTCATCACAGAGTAGGGCATCAATCCTGGGGCTGTCTTTATCTGTTTGCTGGCAGTTTATCTTTGATGTTATACCTTGTAAGGATTTGCTTTTAAGTCGACTGTGAATTTAATGAAGTAAACAGACAGCCAGTCAACATACAAGGGCATTTACAGTAGGTATCAACTTTCAGCATGTTACAAATCAATTACTGCTGCCAATTCAAACAGATTTGCAGCAGATTAAAGATCTGCTCCATTCTTCCTACATGCTTGTAGTTAAATCAAGTGACTACAATAACAGAAAAACATATCCACTCTGCTCAATATGGTAGAACAATCAGAAATCCCTAAAAGGAAAGATTGCTGCTGAGAATTATTTGAGCAAATTGTATCATTCCACAAGGAATTGCCTTTGCTGATAACTTTATCTGTTTTTTCCTTATTTCCTAATTTAGAAGTCCTGTTTAACCTCTTTATTTTCCTGTTTTTCATGGGAACTCAAGGTCTACATTGAGAAGGCTGAGCAGAGATTTGATGGAGTGGTTTAAAACCGGGATGGATTTAAGTAAAATAAAAACAGAATGAACGTTTCCAAAGGCTGGAGGGTCACCAACCAGAGGACACAAATTTAAAGTGCTTGGCAAAAGAACCAGACAGGACATGAGGCAACAATTTGGAATGCACAGCCTGACTGGGAGGTGGATGTGGATTCAGTCATAGACTTTCAAATGGCATTGGACGCACATCCGAAAAAGAAAAATAACTAATGCAGTGGCATGAGGAAAAGTTAAGGAGTAACTCTGCCTGTGCTGTACTATTCGATGATTCTAGAATCACAGAATGTTTAGCTTCCAGGTTACTCCCAGTAGCTGAGGTTCTGGGAATTAGCAAGAGGTCAAAATGGTGTCAATTCAACTTTTCATTGGGGAATTATTTCCCCATAAAATAAATTTGACTGTATTTCGAAACTAACATGTTCCTTTAGATATACTATGAACAAAGAAGTCACTATTTAAATGATTTGGAGGTGCCGGTGTTGGACTGGGGTGTACAAGGTTAAAAATCACACAACACCAGATTATCGTCCAACAGGTTTATTTGGAAGCACTAGCTTTCGGAGAGCTGCTCCTTTCAACCACCTGATGAAAGAGCAGCACTCCAAAAGTTAGTGCTTCCAAATAAACCTGTTGGACTATAACCTGGTGTTGTGTGGTTTTTAACTATTTAAATGAGGCTTTCTTCCTTTTTTCCTAGTATAAGCTTAGCATTTCTTATCATAATATATCATTCTCTGTTAATTACTTAGAACCCGAATCCAAGGATTAAGCTCCACAATGAAAGCAAACAACTGTCAATGCCAAGTTTTCTAGTGGCACAGATCAATGACATGTTGCCCTCTAGTGCCAATTGCTCTAATTGCACAATAACAGCACAGCAAAAAGCAGTGAAAACCTCAGAAATTTGCAATAAGAAAAAATGAATTGTAAATTTCCAGAAATTGATATATGATTTCTGCCACTCCCTCTTGTGAGCCTCACAAAAATGGCAGATTAACCTCAACATTGCCATGAGTTCAAGAAATTGCTGGACTCGCGTTTTGGAGATGAATTGAATGCATCACAGGAAGTTGGAGGTGAAATAGAAAACACAGGATTTTAAATGTGCTGTGTTGTTCCCAGTGACAGAACAGGAACCAAATGTTGCTTCCATTTTCTTGCATTTTGTTGGTTTCCACCAGACTGCAATAAACAAGTGGCGTGCATGGGCAACATGTGTGATCACATGGCAGAGAAAAGCTCTTCAATGGTGAAACCAGCTATCAAGTGACAATGTAGCCTCCTGGTCAAACTGGGAGACTCTGCATCACATCCACAGCCTTTCTGCCCAATTCCATTGCCAATAATATAAGGCTTACTGAAAACACTAAGCTGACATTTGTCATTTTTAAATTTAACTTTCACATATAACTATTTTTATTACAACAGTTTCATTTTATTCATGTACATATTTTTATTATTTGTTGAGAGCAGTTTAGCAGAGTACTGGCACACTTAATGATTGGCATGCACTGATGGTTACAGGAGAGTTGGGGATATTTTATTTTTTGTTGAAGAAACCATCTTGTGTTTTTGCATTCACTTTTAATTGAATACTTCATGTCAGTGTCCAGTGTATTCTTCATTCTGTGGGACATTACCTTGCTTCTAAATTTGAAATAGACATTATCAAAGATCACTTTCGGTGGCATAACTAATGCACTGTAAATGACCTCAAAGTCCTGGAAAAGCTCAGTCAGCCAACACCCTGATGTGGACCCGCCGCATGGTAAACGCTTCATTTTCTTACCTTGATTCATTGTTCCCATCACTCTAGTCGTTCCCACCTCACTTCTCCAAACCCCCAAACCCATCCATTGTCCTCCCTAGGATCCCTGTTCCATTCCTTCAAGCTCCTCCACACCTACACCCCTCTCACCAGGGATGCACCTGTACCTGTCCTGGAACTCTATGTAGCAGCCATTCACCTCCTCCCCTCTCTTGTGCCATACAATTAGAAGGAAAACTGCTAACCTTATACACAACTGCACATTTAAATGACAATGAAGTATGTGCCCAGAGATTTACATACTCCACTGACAAGAAGGTGGAATGTAATTACAATAAGTTTTAATATAATAAATATTCTTGGCATCAAACAGATTACAAAAGGACCTTGCCTTGGATGGTGTGCAGACTCATCTTGCAAACCTGCCACTGACCCATGTCAGGAAAGCAACATTTCTGCTCCTACTTAATTAATTCACCTAACCTATGTATTCTTGGAGACTCCACAAAATATCTCCAAATCCTTTTGGATAACAAGATTTATGTTCCTGCTGTTCCACTCTAAGCTATCTCAGCAAGAACACTGAAAATAGGTGTAATAAGCGTATGGAAGTACATTTCAGATTTAAAGTAATCAGGGGTTCTTATGAGTTGACAGGCAATGTTCTTATAGTTTGGAATGTCACAGAAATTACCCATATCATCATGATTATAACCCCATAATCCAGCAATTGCGTAACATATAAGTTTCTCGCAAACACTCTGTTTAACTATTTAATTCCATTGAACAATTTAAAATATCATACTTGTATCATTCCATCGAGATCTTTTGGAACTGCTCTCTTCCATAATATTGTCATTGCTTGATTTTCTTCTCCTGTTTTCTGAAGGGCAATACATTATTCACCAACATGTGATTAATACGTTTATTTTTCATAAAAGCACAAAAACAATGTCATTTTTAATAGCAATTTTAATGTAATATAACATCCCTTCACAAGCACTACACAGGAGAGTTGATACTAGATAAATATAAATGAGGCTCACCTCAGGTTATGTATCAGACCCTGCGGTCCGCTCTCAAAGTATTTAACACTTGTCAAATAAATTGCCTCCAATATATTACCCAAAAGACTAAACAATGTACCAACCTTTCTTTGTGTGCCATTTAGTAGTTTGCACTTTGGACTTCCCAAATAGTTCAGTTAAATCTTGTTCCAAACCTACTTGTCCTACAGCATGTACTACATTATACACCTCTGAAAAACTTCTCAGTTAGTCTGAGCACAGTTTGTACAACTACAATCTTTTGACAGACACCCCGACTGTTTTGGCTTTATAATTCAGCCATGTATTCAATACATTAATGCTGGTCCAGTTACTGAATCTGTTGGCTATGAAAAAAATAGATTTCTTTCAACTTCATTGTTAAACACTTTATAGAGAGATTTGCCATTTTCATCTCGCATGCAGCATTTTATGCTCATGTCTATTACTGTATATCCATTCATGTATTTTGTCCAAATCATTCTTTAATTCCCCTCCTAGTTTGGTGTGAAACTCATTAGCTTGAATTGAGTTTTCAAATTCAAGACACTAACTTAGAAATCGTCAGATGCAGCAAATGATATTTAGGATAATCAATTATGTTCGGCATGAACTAGTTGGACCTGAGGGTCTGTTTCGATTCTGTATGACTCTGTGACATCTTACTAGGTGTTTGCTCAACTCTAGAATAATATCCCTAACAAATATCTTATAGGCTGAATCTGGTAATGCTCCAGAGAGCAGGAAATGAGGTGGACAGGAGCATTTAATTGTTCAAATGGCCAAAAGTTAGCTTCCTGACAGTGATATGGAGCTACAGAATTGTGAGGTGAATTGACCTTCCAAATCTCTTGTTAATACTGTCATACACACTTATTAAAAGCTAACCTGACAAGAATTAAGGGACCTCTCAAATTAAGCAAATAGCAAATGAAAAGCACGTGCTTCCAGATTCACGACTGCTTACCTATGGCATGCAGTGGGTGTGGTGACTTTTTGGTAGATTTGGATGGAGCTGGAGCTTCTTTTTCTTATTTAGGAGCTTGGCTGATAATTGGGATCTGGTGAGAGTAGTCCAATGGAAATGCATCATGGCTAAGTCTATGAGTGAGAGAGCCCTACAAGATCTCATGTGATCAGACAGAAGAAGTTGAACTAGACAAAGAACGGCAACGTTTACAGATGGGAGGTCAAGCATGATTATGAGAAGGTCAAGTGTTTTGTATGGTAGGTCACTGTTGAAGTCCTGAGTTGTGAGGGCAACAAAAGAAAGATCAAAGAGGATACAGGGAGGGTTAAGGATGTTGAATGGCAGATTGAGAATAATCATAGAATCCTTACACTGGCCATTTGGCCCATGGAGTCCAAACAGCATCTCATCCAGACACATCCCTCTATCCGATCCCTGTAACCCTTCATTTCCCATGGCCAATCCACCTAACCTGCACCTGGACAGTGGGAGGAAACCAGAGCACCTGGTGTAAACCCATGCAGAAAATTGGCCAGGGCTGAAATTGAATCCGGATCCCTGGTGCTGTGAGGCAGCAGTGCTAACCACTCAGTCATCGTAGCCCCCCATGTGGTGGGAAGGAGGGTGAATCTTCACTCAAGGAAACTCAAAAGGTGAGGAATGAAGAGTGTAGGGTGATGATTTCCTGTTCCAGGGTCACTGCTAAGTGTCTATGGACATGGCTGCAGCAACAAGAAGCACTCTTTACAAGGAATGGTGGTGGGGATTTCAGGGTTTGGCAGTTGGATGGAAACAGGGTATGGCTGACATGTAGAGGGCTCCCCAATGGATGAAAAGTGCTCAAGACAGAAGGGAAGGCTGCATAAACCATGGGGCCACATTTTGTGCTCAGGACGTTTCCTATTTTTGTGTCAGGTGGCAGCAGCTCCAACGGTTTTGGTAGCAGATGGAGACGTATTAGCAGCAGTTGCAGTTTCCAAACTCTTTCCTCAAATAGTAAGAATGATGCTTCTGGCTTGCAGGGAATGAATGCTGTCTGGGTGCTCTTTAGGTGTTTGCACCCCCACAGATATTTGACCCCTTGCGATAATTGTGGGAATATTGAACATGTGCCCCCACTATATGGTTCTGTGTGCTCCTCCTGCAGGAATGTCTAATTGTCTGGCTACTGCATAATCATGTGTGACTAACCATCTGCCAACTTGCAGAAGTGCATAGACTTCCAGTCCTGCTTTCAACAACTTCACCGCTGCCGGTAGATTCCACCCTGTATTTCCAATCTCTACTAATTTCTTTTCCATCCTCAGGTACTTACACTTAAGCACATCCAGTTCTAACAGTAAAGCATTAAAATAACTACGTCAGTACTGAAGCATAAGCAGAGCTCACTTACATTTATATTTCTCCTTCAATAGTATTTTAGAAGTACACTGTATTCATTGAAATGGTAAGCTAGAAAATTTAGTTGCATAATAAATCAATGTGATTGACATTTTGATGTATCAGAAGTGATTCGTTAACTGTTTTATAAATTGTTGCTCTTCTAAATTACTTCCCTTATGTTCTGTTTTGCATATCTCACTGGTTGCTCCATGTGAAAGGCAGTTAGCTGTATGTTATTCTGTAAATAAATTCTATTGGAGCATCTGACTGGCTAATCTTTCTACAAATGTTGAGTAATATAGGTTAGTTAACTATGCATTTTCTATTAGCTTTTTAGCCAAAGTAGCATTTTCACTGGGGCTTTAACGTCTTTCACTTTAGCTGTTATCATCTTTTAAAGGCAATGTCTCTTCCAGAGGTACAAATGTACAACCTCATAATTATTCATACAAGTTATCTTACTTCTGGCAATAACCTGTACAAAGAATGTTGGTAAAATATTCAATGCATGCTCCAGCTGTTCTCACCTAAGATACCTACACACTAGCTTTCCAGTACAGTAGAGGTTCATATAGGATTGATATTGAGTACTTTTCTAGCATTCTAACCAATGTTGCAGGCTGTGGGGAACACTTTATCATGTTAATTCTTCCCTTTGAAATATCTTCTTAATCCACTGATTCCTTTACATCAATTTCTTTCAAATTATGTATCTGTGGACCTTTTAGATGGAATCTTGTGGAAGATATAAGGTGTCTCACCTGCCGACTGGAGAACCAGAAAGTAACTGGGATTGCCTCCTGTCAGGAGGGCCCCCTTACCAGTAAGGGATCACTAGTAGGCCTTGCCCCAAAATCAAGACCCTAGGGATGGACTGACTGCTGACAGCTGCTGGCCAATCAGTGGCTGCTGCCAAAAGGACAGGTACTAGAGTCCCAACATCATGCTGTGATCTAGACCATGGCTAAGTTATGTGGTTGGTTGCAGAGGGTGAGGGGGGTATTTTGGGGGATGGACCTCTGCAAGAGGAGTAAGGCGGGGTGGGGACAGTAGCGGTTGGCTCTGTATGCACCTCCCCGTGCCCTGAAGTGCAGTCCCTCAATCTCGCACTGAGTGCTTCTGAGCGAGGTGACTCCCAAACAGTCCCGCACCCTGGCCAGTAGCCTGACGGAAGTAACGTGCTAGATCTATGACTTACCTGGCGACTGGGCTGTGTGCATTAGACGTTAATCCCAGCAGCTTTTAATACAGCTTTTAAGTGGACATCTTTTGGCCACTTACGAGCCTCAAACTGGTGGCAGACAGGAAGGTTGACAATGGTCATTACCACCCATAATTGAATTCTGATAAAGGAGAGAAAACGCTAGGGTTCAGGTACACCATCTCTCTGCCTGACTCAATGACCTTCCTGCCTCCAAACGCATCACTACACAGGTCAGAGGTATATAGGGGAAATATTTAAAAAGGACCTAAGGGGCAACCTTTTCACGCAGAGGGTGGTGCTTGTATAGATTGAGCTGCCAAAAGGAGTGGTGGAGGCTGGTATGATTGCAACATTTAAAAGCCAACTGGATGGGTACTTGAATACGAAGAGTTTAGAGGGATATAGGCCAAGTGCTGGCAAATGGGATTAGATTATTTTAGGATATCTGGTCAACATTGACGAATTGGACCAATGGGCCTGCTTCTGTGCAGTACATCTCTATGGCTCTAGTGCAGCAGAACGTCATTGTACATATGATTATGATTTTTTTTAAGAAGGCTGAAAGGACCTATGCCATTTTAAGTGCAGCATTTTTAGATCTTCCTTTAGGAAATATTGATTAAAAACTTACTGTTAAAGTCTCTTGGTTTTCCTTGTTCATCCTGATCATGGTGTGCCCAGTCACCTGTAATGTTATTTCATTCTATGAACATATCATTCAGATTAAAGGTGAAAGAATACATCTCAAGGAGGATGGCACAATTAACAAACACTTAAAACACATAAACCTTAAAAGATAAAAGATTAAAAGTTTTATTTAAAAGCACACCCTTGCTCAGATATTTGTATGATCAATAGTCGCAGGTTAGGTGCCGGAAGACTGGAGGTTGGTTAACAAGATGCCACTATTTAAGAAAGGTGGGAAGGAAAAGCCAGGGAACTATAGACCGGTGAACCTGACATTGGTAATGTGCAAGTTGTTGAAGGGAATCCTGAGGGACAGGATTTACATGTATTTGGTAAGGCAAGGACTGATTAAAAATAGTCAGCATGGCTTTGTGTGTGGGAAATCACGTCTCACAAACTTGATTGAGTTTTTTGATGAAGTAACAAAAAGGATTGATGATGGCAGAGTGGTAGACGTGAGCTATAAGGACTTCAGTAAGGCATTCGACAAAGTATCTCATGATAGACTGGTTAGCAAGGTTAGATCTCATGGAATACAGGGAGAACTAACCATTTGGATACAGAACTGGTTCAAAGTAGAAGACTTTGATGGAAGATTGCCTTTCAGGCTAGAAGCCTGTGACCAGTGGTGTGCCACAAGGATCGGTGCTGGGTCCGCTGCTTTTCATCATTTATGTAAATAATTTGAATGTGAACATACGAGGTATGATTAGTAAATTTGCAGACAACACCAAAATTGGTAATGTAAGTTGGACAAGGAAGGTTACCTTAGGGATTTTGATCAGATGGGCCAATGGTCTGCGGAATGGCAGATGGAGTTTAATTTAGATAAATGTGAGGTGCTGCATTTTGGAAAGGCAACTCAGAGCAGGACTTAGACACTTAATGGAAAAGACCTGGGGACTGTTGCTGGACAAAGACACCTTGAGTGCAGGTTCATAGTTCCTGGAAAGTGGAGTCGATAAATAGATAGGATAGTGAAGAAGGCATTTGGTATGCTTTCCTTTATTGGTCAGAGCATTGAGTACAGGAGTTGGGAGGTGATGTTGCGGCTGTACAGAACATTGGTTAGGCCACTTTTGGAATAGTGTGTGCAATTCTGGTCTCTCTCCTATCGGAAGGATTTGTGAAACTTGAAAGGGTTCAGAAAAGATTTACAAGGATGTTGCCAGGGTTGGTGGATTTGAGTCTACAGAAAAAGGCTGAATAGGCTGGGGCTGTTTTCCTTGGAGTACTGGAGCTGATGATGACCATATAGAGGTTTATAAATCATGAGGGACAAGGACAGGGTAAGTAGACAAAGTCTTTTCCTCTGGGTTGGGGAAGTCCAGAACTAGAGGACATAGGTTTAAGATGAGAGAGTAAAGATTTAAAAGGGATGTAAGGGGCAAGATTTTCACACTGAGGATGGTGTGTATATGGAATGAGCTACCAGACGAAGTGGTGGAGGCTGGTAGAATTACAACAATTTAAAAGGCATCTGGATGGGTATATGAATAGCAATGGTTTACATGGATATGGCTATGGGCCAAGTGCTGGCAAATGGTACCACCATATATACTTGTGTATAGGTCGAGTGTAGAAGATATTTTGTAGGCTGAGATTAGGGGGTTGACTTATACATGAGGTATTGTTTTCGAGGGGATGAAATTCATGCTTGGCATGGGTCAACAAAATAAACAAATAAGAGCCAGATCTCCATATAAAATAATAAAAAACAAAAGGAAAAAGAAATATGACTATCTGCAAAATAACTGTCTCTATTCTGCCTCTTAAGGTAGAACGGTACTGTCATACTGTATTCCAGTTACCAGTACCGTAAAGTACATGTAGGTCTACACATATGTATAAAAGTTAATAGGCATGCCAGCAGGCGGTCAGGCCTCCACCGGGGGTATTTGTTCAACAAACAATTCATGAAATAAAAACAGAGGAGCAGTAAAAACAAAAAAAAAGTTTGACAGTAATTTAATAAAAAAAGACCGTATGAAACTTAATAATATATGGTAAACACTTTACATCAAAAAACTGATATTCACAGCAAAAAACACTTCTCATCATATATCACAAACATTATGGGATAGCTGCTTAAACCAAAAGTTGTCGGTACATGCAAAAGTCCATTAGAATTCCTCAAATTCCCTGTCCTCATCAGTTGCACTAAATAATTCATTCCAGTCATCTGGGTAAAGCATATTGTTATCTGGATCATTTTCATCTGCACTCTCAAGGGGATAATCAATTGATTTGTCATCACTTCCATCTGACCATAAATAGTCATTTAAAGCATTAGAAATTCCACATTTTTTGAAGGCTTTCACAATAATTTCAGTTTTCATCTCCTCCCAGGACTTAACAATCCACTCAGATACAGTTGCAAGTAATGGAGCAGGCAAATTGCCACCCTTTGTGAAGCTTTATGCCCTTTCTTGCATCCAAGTGTCCCACTTCTTCCGTACAAAATTCTTAAAAGGTTTATTGATGCTAACATCCAGTGACTGTATCATGCCCACAAGGGCTCCAGGAGTCATTGCAACGTCAGAATTGTTAGCTCAAAGTTCAGTTATAACACTTTTCACTCTGTGTGACTGAACATATCCCAAACCAGTAAGCTTTTCTCGTTTCTAAGTCCACCTGCTCGCATATTCCAGACCTCCCTAGTCCAATTCTTGAGCCACCTTCATTCATCCACCCTTTTTCATGGATGAGGACAACAATGCCTTTCGGAAATTTTTGTTTGGGCAGTTTTCCACCTAAAAATCACCAAAGGCTTTAACTTTGTTCCATCTGCTATACAACCAAGTACCATAGTGATTTGACTCCTTTCATGGCCAATAGTCTTGGCCAAAACTGTTTTTGCTCCAATCTTGTCCACAGTTCTGTTCCCTGGCATATCAAAGTTCATTGGGGTTGCGTCCATATTGCTGATGCATGAGAGCCTGTACCCGTTTCTCTTCCGACTTCTGATTACAGAGTGATGGAAACCAATTAACTTGTCATTAAGTTCTGCTGGTAGATGTTGAGCAATCTTGTTTTCTGTCTAAGCACGAAATCATACCTTTTCATGAACCTACTGCAACATCTAGCACTGGGTTTGAAATCACTGAATCCACCTTTTATTGCTTCATTTTTGGTGCATATTCTTATACATTGTCGAGTCACTATGCTTCAGTTCTGTCGACACTGAATTACCAGTCAGCAATCTTTTCTTCTGGTTGCGGCCATATGTTCAGCTTTCCTCAGTTGGCGTATTTCTGTTTTGACATAACCTTTAACTGTGTGGCTTTTTTCCTCCAATTTTGGACAGGTTTTTCAGAAGTACAGAACTCCCTTGCAGCTATGCTATTGTTATTCTTCTCTGCAGCTTCAATAACTTTTAGCCGTGCTGTATACTTGATTTTTCATGTTGCCATTTTGTCAGAAAAATTTGGGAGAGTTTTACAATAAGTTCAGAGCACAACTGTACACAAAATCTACTTCTAAGAAACTGAGGCAACAGCGGGAAGATAAGATCAAGGACTGCCATAAGGTACCGTAGATATTTGCATACAGAGGTTAAATATATGTTTGTAAATATTACATAAGTAAATATACAGTATATATCTACACTACATATATATGGTTATCAACATTCAATCTAACGATTTGAAAATCGCATTGTGCAAATATATGCTGGTGCACGTAACATGTGATGATGCAGGTATTGAATCAAAAATGTGTATTTGAATCAAAAATGTGTATGTGAATCAAAAATGTGCAAAACATGCCCTTTATGGCTGCATATATGGTCAGGTAAGAGACTCCTGAAAAACGAGGGTCGACTTAGACTCAAATTTAAATGTGTTAATTTAGTCAAATTCAAAGAGGCACTAACTGGGAGGATTGAATCTGAACCTCAGTAGATATATTCCAGAAATTATACTGTGAGCTCATGGTACACAATGCACTGCCATTAAAATCTTTACTTATGAATGGACTCTATTTATTTTTGATGAGAAATTTAGGAAAAATCTCTAGGCTGCTGGATTTTTATTTTCCCTGAGTTGGTCGACAATTTTCAGAATTCTCTTCCCCATAAAGAGATGAGGGTGGGGTCATGAATACTGTTAAGGCAGAGGTTGACAGATCTTGACTAACAAGGGAGTCAATAGTTTTTGGGCTAGAGAGAAATGTGGAGTTGAAGCCTCAGTCAAATCAGTCTTGAACTTATTGAATGCCAGAGAAAGTGAGAGTGGCTGAATCACCTACTCCTGCTCCTAATTTGTATGAGAGTGATTTAGTAACATTATTCTTGTCTTAAAAAGACCCTGAGAACTGTAGCATGTAAAACATCAAGCAATGTTAAGGTTATTTGGGCTGGGTTGGGAGACAGTGAAAAGTGTCTTGATTTTCTCACATTGAGGATAGAGGAAAAGAACAATATTTTGGTGGAATAAAGATGTGTTTAGAAGGGAACGCCCATACTAACTTTGAGAAGACAGATGAAGACAAAAGTGTAGAGCTTGCAAATTAGAAGGGATGCATTATGTGTGGCAAATAATCACAGTACAGACATTAATGTTCAAATTAAAAATAAAATGTTGAATAAAGCTCAGCAAATTAAGGGATTATTTTCTCATTGACACTACAATCCACTTTCTGGTCATCCTCAACACTCCATTCCGATTCCAGTGTCTTTCAGTTAAAGTGCAGATATATTTCACCTTTTATACCTCCTCTCTTGCAACTGTCTCAAACTCACCTTCCAGGTGAAGCAACAATTTACATTTATTTCTTTAAAGCTAGCATACTGTATTCAAAGCTTACAACTGAGTCTCCTCTACAATGGAAAGACCAAAATGCCAGTTAGGTGGCCACACTGTAGAACACTTGTATTCTGTCCACAAGCATGATCCTGAGATTCCCAGTGACTTGTCATTTTAAGTCTCCACTTTGCTCTTATACTGATTCCGCTGTCCTTGGACTACTGCACTGTTGTAGTGAGGCTCAATGTAAGCTTCAGGAATCGCACCTCATTTCACTTAAACACTTTTCAGCTGTGAACTTAACATTGAGTCCAACAATTTCAGACCATAATCTGCTCCACATTTAGTTTCCTTTATTCTGTTTCTTGCAGCTTTAAGCTTTCAGTCAGAAGTATACTTATTCTTTAAATTCTTTGTTACTTTTTTTTGCCATATCTCTGTTCCCTTTGGCCCTGGGACATAAGCTTTTCAGTCATTCAATCTCTCTGTCTTCAAGGCTACTTCAGGCTTTCCTTTGTCCATGTCCCATCACTCCTTAAAATCTCTACCCTTTCGCAGTTCTGAGGAATGGTCACAAGCCTGAAACTTTATTTCCATTTTTCTCCCTCTCCACAGATGCTGCCTAACGTTTTGAGGGTATTCCCACCTTTTATTGTAAATCCTCAGCCCCCATTAGCATTCGGCTTTTCTATCAGTTTCAAGTTTAATAAGAAGTTTTAGGACGTTTACTGGCTAAGTTGGTTTGTCGGGCAGTAGATTGGCACTTTAATAAACAAGAATCTGGCAGTTCTACCGATGTCCATTGCAAATAAAAACCCACCCAGGTGATCACAGAAATCAGGATTTGGACAGTAAACACTATGTTGTACTTTGTTCTGGTTTGTTAGGAAGAGTGAACAGATGGATTTTCCCCAACATAATATGGCGACGATTCACAACAATTGGCGCAACTACTATATCAGATACCATATGAAATTGTAAAAATGAATTAGTCACAAAGAATTAAATCAGTCCATAAAATAGTTAGAAATTCACTTGAACGGAATCTAACAATGCCTGCCCACTCTGGAAGTACTTACACTCCCGCAGTTTTGAGGTCCACATTGTTTCACCTGAATCTACGTCCATTAACGTTAGTTGAAAATCTTCTGGTTGTTCCAAAAACACTTCAAAATAACCTTTACATTTAAGAGGCGTCATATCTTCAAATGCAATTTCCTGTTAAAATGTTTAAAAAGTTGATAATTACCATTTGTTTAATCATAAAGTATTCATACATTTGTAAATGAAGACAAATGATCTCCATTGCAAAGTCATCATTTCAATTAAGTGAACATTTCCTCACATAATTGTAAACATATTTGTTATAAACAGGTTTATGATTGTATCACTAATACACAAAGGAAATCTTGCCCCAAGATTTGGAATGCTGGATCCAGTCCAATATTACTCATTTTCAGATCTGAGACTTTCTCAACAGCTCTAAAGAACAGTAATACTGGTCTCAAAACATTAACTCCTTTTTTTTCTGTCTCCACAGATACTGTCAAACCTGCTGAATCTCTCCAGCACTTTCTGTTTTTATTTCAGATTTCCAGCATCTGCAGTATTTTGCTTTTGTTTTAGAAATGTTGGAACTTGTTTGTACTTCTTTCCGAGTCTTGGATATTTCATCTTTATGAGAAGAGTAAAGAGTATTCTTCCTATAGACAGAACTTAAAGACACTTCAGACTAGCTCCAGGCTTCAGAAAGGCAAAAGTGGCTACTGCAGATGCTGGAGATTAAAGTCAAGATTAGAGTGGTGCTGGAAAAGCACAGCAGGTCAGGCAGCATCCGAGGAGCAGGAAAATCGTTCCTGATGAAGGACTATTGCCCCAAATGTCGATTTTCTTGCTCCTATGATGCTGTCTGATCTGCTGTGCTTTTCCAGCACCACTCTAATCTTGACCCCAGGCTTCAGAAAGACTTCTCATTAACAGTTTGGCTGATGGATAGTGAGAAACAGCTCATTGATGCAGCATTTACAAGCTTGAAATAATTTAAAGGCCTCGTCATAAGCAGATTTGTTTGCACAATAGCTTAGAATCTAACTTTGCTAGATATGTTTTTGAAATTAGCTACTGGACAGAAAGTAGATGCACCTGTGACGTAGCTGGGAACTTCTTCTGAAGAAGGTCAGTCAGACAAGCAAAAGGTTAACTTGAATGGAGTGACGCAAGGTAAGATTTTGGAAGTTAATGATATAGGAGAAGGCAATACTGCAGGATAGCAATTCAGAGTAATGATAGCCAAAGTGTAACATGACACAAAATGCTGCACAAACATCAGCAGCAGCAAATAAGGTCACACTAAGGAAAAAACAGTGAAAAGACAGAATTAAAATCTCTTAATCTGGGTGCATGCAGCATTCATAACAAGATGGATGAATTGATAGCACAAATAAAATAACTGGGTGATATAATGGCCTTTACCGAGATGTGGGGCAGAACCCTACCAGGGTCTTACTAATGTGGCCTATGGTGAGATGTGTGGCAGAATCAGATGAGAAGTCCAGTGAGAACAACCTCAATGTCGACAGCAACTCACTCCCATCCTTTATGCTTTTCACAAGCAGCAAGTTAAGTTGCTCATTAGGACAGCAAGTTGCTAATTAAGGGGAATTATTACCTATTAAACACTGATGACAGTCCAACTCACCTCACTAATATTGAACTTCCTATTTTAACAAACTTGTTTCTGGGAAAACTTGATGTGGAAACCAGAGTGCTTATCAACTCACTGTGTGCTCCAAACCTCTCAATCAAACAGTGCCCAGAGCATAAACAATGGGCAGCTGCCACCAGCACCCCTTGCCCATGGATATTGGATTCTGACATCTGATAATACTTCACCATCATCATGGCACCTCTCTGATATATTGGCAGGGAACTCCAGGAAGCACAAACTTGTATTGCAGCATGCACTGACATCTAGCATTGGAAGACTGCAAAATGGACACTTTCCGTGCACAGACAGATACCTAGTTCATGAATTTGGACTAGGCTGCATCTCAGAACTGCATAGTTGCTCTCTTAGTTCTTGCTTCCTTAGCACCAAGCCATATGCTCACAGTTTCCCTGCCTTGCCTTGTTCTTCTATTCACACAGTCATTAACTTGGGTCACTTGCTTACTAGTCCAGCCAACAATGTGGGGATGTTTCATTATATTGCTGTCAGAATGTGTGTGTTGCTATCAACATCATACTTACTGCTCATTCTTGGTTGAATTGAATAGTGGTGGTGAGGTAGCAAGTGTTTTTACGACGGAGTGGCTTATTCGATCATTTTAGAAAATATTAAAGGTGAAAATGTGTTGCTGGAAAAGTGGAGCAGGTCAGGCAGCATCCAGGGAACAGGAGAATCGACGTTTCGGGCATAAGCCCTTCTTCAGCCCTGAAGAAGGGCTTATGCCCGAAACGTCGATTCTCCTGTTCCCTGGATGCTGCCTGACCTGCTGTGTTTTTCCAGCAACACATTTTCAGCTCTGATCTCCAGCATCTGCAGACCTCACTTTCTCCTCGAAAATATTAAAGGGCCCAGTACATGGTATGAAACTGGAGTTACAGGTGGACAAATCCTGGTTTGAATGGCAGGTTCTCAGTGACTTATTTTTTATGTTAACAATTTAGAGGTATTTTTTCTTTGGTACACCCATAGTTTGCCAGATTTCTTGAATATATTTCCACAAAAAACCATGGTGAAATAAAAACTCACACCATCTCTGTCACTGGTTTACAGTGGTGACTAACAACACAGTTGTACTGATACACCAAAAGAAACTTTCCTCCTTTAGTTACGAGATGTTTCATAAGATTGCTGTGGGTTATTCTCCCACTGAAACTTCTTCTCTGTGGAGAACTTTTTCAACAGCTCAGCGCAAACTATAGGCTTTGCATAGAGTTGCTGTGCAGCGCATGGCACACTAATATACGATGCTGGTAAACAGCTGCTTCTACTGAAAAAAGTGAACAAAACTAATCCAATAAACCATTCTCAACCAAGTGCACGAATTTGACTTAGAATTGCCAGAGATGTCACAACCAGTAGACTGGAAGATTCAATCTAAAATGAAAATCAAAGGTAGAAAAGAAAAGTAGATCTCCCTTAACAAAAATAAAGGCTGAAGTAGTAAACATAGTAGCTGAAAAACTACATACAATGCTATTCAGTGTTACAGGCCTAGGCATATAAAGTAGGTGGGGCTTCAAACAAATATACTTTAATATGATTCTACACAAAGCACTCAGATGAGTATTTACATGCACAAACAAAACCAGGGCATAACAATGAAGCTAATCCCAGCTAAATACTTGAATCTAATATAAGTGCAGCATCTGTGGAAAGAGATACAACACCACACAATATTATTGATGTGAAACAAGAGAGGTTACAGATTAAAGATTAAAAACTGAATCCCAGATCTTTGAGGATGACATGGATAATACAAAAACAATTTTTTAGATTAGATTACTTACAGTGTGGAAACAGGCCCTTCGGCCCAACAAGTCCACACCGACCCACCGAAGCGCAACCCACCCATTCCCCTACATTTACCCCTTTTACCTAACACTATGGGCAATTTAGCATGGCCAATTCACCTGACCTGCACATCTTTGGACTGTGGGAGGAAACCCACGCAGACACGGGGAGAATGTGCAAACTCCACACAGTCAGTCGCCTGAGTCGGGAATTGAACCCAGGTCTCTGGCGCTGTGAGGCAGCAGTGCTAACCACTGTGCCACCATGCCGCCCACAACCTTAACAAATAACCAGGAACACTCTGAAGTTGTAATAGTAAACTGTGTCACTCGAATAGGTAAACTGAAAGAGTTGTAAATGTTAAATCAAACACAATGCCTGCTTTGATGGTCCAAGGAAGAGAGGGGGGAATTTGCATTCTTAGGTGTAAATGGGCTGGTTCTGTTTGGTCAGGTGCAAAATTACTACCGGCAATGTTAGCAGACAAATGTTCTGAGACTCACTTCAGTTCTAGCCTAAGTATTAATGTGTTTAAAATAAAGTAAAATAATAATTGAGGTAATGTTAGACATAGGGTGCAAAACAAGGAGTAGGATTAGCTCAGTTGGCTGGGCAGCTGGTTTCAAATGCAGAGTAATGTCAACAAATGGTTCAATTCCTGTATCAGCTGAGGTTATCATGAAGGGGTCTCCTCCTGAACCTCTCCCTTCACCTGAAGTATGATGACCCTCGGGTTAAATAATCATTTCTTTCTAATTAGTGGGTTGTCCTATGGTCCATTAGTACTATGATGATATTACTTACTTCTACACTGCATGAGATATTCAATTTTATTGAATGTATTCTACTGCAACCATAGTAGACTCACCAACTTTAAGAGCATTTAAATGGTCATTGGATAGACGTATGGACGAAAATAGAATAGTGTAAGTTAGATTGGTCGGAACAACATTGAGTGCTGAAGGACCTGTACTGCGCCGTAATGTTCTATGTTCTATGTATTCAGGTGGGGTACTTAGAAGCCAGCTGTTTCACCACTCCACCCATTTCCAATTTCAGACCCCTACCCAAGTTTCAGTCTGGAACTCAGACAATTATGTTAAACATTAATCCTCCAAGATCATCAACAGTCATTTCAGTGATAAGCAAATCAAGTTTTTTTTTACAAACATGAAGTATTGGAGGGAGCAAGATTTAATTAATTCAAAATATCCCCAGATGCAAAGTTATAGCTAGGTCCCTAGAACGTGCCCATTCTAAAGAACCTCTTTCACCTCTCCTGTTGCCAGCAGTGGTGAAGAGGACTGAAGGGACACAAGCATATTTGCTTTTTATATTTTCCAGCTTAAGCAGAGGAAAAGAAAAACATTCGCACAATTCCTTTGGAAAAATAGATGGAATTTCTAATCTGCAGACACTAAATGAAGGGAGGTTGGAATCAAAATTGGTAAATTAAGTAACAGTCATTTACAGCACTGAACTTGAGTATTTATGAAGCAAAACAAACTTTGTTGAAGCTTTCCATCTTGTATTTATCAGGACGCTTCACAAGAAGAAATGTACATCTATTTTCCCTTGAATTTGTATTCTTGCAAAATATCTTCATGCGTGTAAGACGAAAAGTTTTGACAAAATGTGTCTTTTTCAACAATACTTAAATTTACTAAATTAGTTCAAAAAGATATCTACCAGGGAAAAAAGACAAATGCTCAAAGGGGCTTAATATAAGATTTGAACAAAAATATGTGAAGTTAACACTTCCAACAAACATTAAAACATTAAGCCTTATTTGTATAATGTTAATTTATTTTCCAAATAACATATAATCATAGAGAAAAGTGATGAATTTTATAACATGCAAAACTTTAGATCCTTGTACATTACCAAATGCTGAAATGTCTAATGTACATAATACTGATGGATTATCTACAATGAGCTTTGCTTCAGTGGTACCACTCTCATTTCTGAGACAAATGCTGTGGGTCTGGGCCTGAGCATATACTCTGGGTTAGCAATCCAGCTCAATAGTCATGAAGTGCTGCAGTCGCAAAAGATACAAGTGTACTATTTGTCTGCTGCAAAGACCTCAAGGCACTATAAACAGAAGAGCGAGACTGCTCTCTTATTATAATAAAACAATGAACTGTGCATGCTGGAGATCTAAAACAAGTAAAAACAGAAATTGATGGACAAACTCAGCAGGCCTGGCAGTATTTGTGGAAAGAAACAGTTAATGTTTTGAGTCCAATGGTCCTTCTTCAGAACTAGCTGCTGTCAGTGAACTCAAGACACTAACTCTGTTTTCTCTGCACTGATGCTGCCAGACCTGGTGAGTTTCTCAAAGTATTTCTGGTTTTGTTTCAGTTCTCTTGTCATCCTAACCAAGAATACTGGAATAGCTTATTTGATCCAATTATCTCACCGTTGTTTTCAAAGCAGCTACCTTACAAAGTGGCCACAGTTCAAAAGTAATAAATTTCCTAGCTTTAGGATTTCTGAAGTCAGGAAAAACACTTTTCTACCAATCCTCTCTATCTCCTCTGACAAAACAGATCGTTCTTTTCCAAATCTGCAGAACCTGCAATGAAAACATTGGTGCAATTGTAATCATGGCAAAAATAAGACCAATGAGATCTTCAGGTTAACACTTCAGATCCCAGCATTTTCAGTCGACTCCAAGATTCAACTGCAGCGTATCCTGATCTGGAAGGATTTTAGAACAATGGAAAGTGATAACAATACTCACATCATTTTAGATCCTAATTATGAAACACGCCATTACTTTTCAATTTATTTTGAAGTTTAATTTTACAATAGACAAAATTAAAAAAACAAAAAAAACTGTATATGATGGAAATCAGAAACAAAGTCAGAAATTGCTGGTAAAACTCAGCAGGTCAGGCAGCATTTGTGGAGAGAAATCAGAGTTAACATTTCGGATCCAGTGACCCAACTTCAGAACTATGTCTGAATAACATATACAGAAAACGTTGAATGTAAGCAACAGAAATATACCAGTAATTATTTACTACACATACCCCAGGTGTTATATCAGCTTGTGGGTTACTCAGGAGTCGATATGTTTTGCCAGTAATCAGCTTTTTATGGCATGGAGTAGGCTTATCAATTTTTACAGATTTCTGTTTTGAATATTTTTCAGCTTTTGTGATATCCTAGAAGTGAACAAGCATAGTCATAAGGAAATTAGTGTTTTTAAATTAGTTTTTTTAAAATTAGCATTTTGTGTGAACTTACAAATAACTGAAACATTCAGAAATAAATAATAACTGTAACTTAGTCAATGGTTAAACTATAACAAAAAAGTTTTAACTATTCTCTCAACAAGGACGGATAACACAGTTCATACCTTAATGACAGAGTGATTGTTTGTTGCCATATACACGTGAAATAATAAAGACTGGTAGCTATTAATAATTTTGTAAATCAGCACAACACCATGATGTTGAATGACGTCAGAAGGAGTATTACAGATTGGTCCAACTGGTGATAAGGAGCTCACATTCCAATGAACGTGTGTCGTTGAATGGTCAACAACTGGCTCTATTTTCGGTTTCTTGTCCTTTATATGTAAAATTCCAAATTGTAAATCGGCTGAATGGTCTGTAAAGTTAAAATAATTGCTTAAGACATTTTCCAAATCATTTTGTGAATACAGTATGGAACTTAGCCCAAATGATACAACACTATACCAGTGCCTGGTGACATTTTGGAGTAACTAAGATAGGGGACTTGCCAGAAATATGGGTTAAAAACTGGCAAGGGGGTGGTGATCAACCCAATTCTAATGTATCTGATAGCGTTAGACCTTAACGAGACCTGAGAAACCAGACTCTCGTTTGCTTCCATTAGATAACAGAACAGGGAATATTACGGAGAGAGGAAAGAAATTACCTTTTTATTAGGTGAGGAAAGAAAAATAAAGTTGTTTTAACACCAGACCATTTTTAGAAGATCAACTGACAAGGGAAACAAGGGAAATGAAAGTTTATTCCTGAAGCGTGTGTGGTGATGCATCTTGGATAGGTCAAACCAGGGCAGGACTTACACAATCCTGGGTCCTGGAGAGTGTTATAGAACGAGGAGATCTAGGGGTACAGGTGCATAGCCCCTTGAAAGTAGACTCACAGGTAGACAAGATGATAAAGAAGGCTTTTGGCATGCTTGCTTTTATTGTTTAGAGCATTGAACAGAGGAGTTGGGAGATCCTGTTACAGCTGTACAAAGTAAGGGAAATTGGTTAGGCCATATTTGGAGTACTACATGCAGTTCTGGTTGCCCTGCTTTAGAAAGGATATTCTTAGACTAGAAAGAGTGCAGAAGAGATTTGCTAGGATGCTATTTGAACTGGAAGGTTTGAGTTATAAGGAGAGGCTGGAATTGGCTGGAACTTTTTTCCCTGGAGCATAGGACACTGAGGGGTGACCTTATAGAGCTCTATAAAATCAGGAGAGGCATAGATAAGGTAGACTGCCAACAGCTTTTCCCCATGGTAGAGGAGTGTAAAACTAGAGGGTATAGGTTGAAGGTGAGAAAGGAGTGATACAAAAGGGTCCAGGGGAGCAATTCTTTCACACAGTGAGTGTCTGGAATGGGCTGCCAGAGGTAGTTGTGAGGGTGAGTACAATTCCATCATTTAAGAAACATTTGGACAGGTACATGGATGGGATAGGTATGGAGGGATATGGACCAAACACAGGCAAATGGCATGTAATTGTGAAAACTGGGTGGCATGGACAAGTTGGGCTGAAGGACATGTTTCCATGCTGTAAACCTGTATGACTAACACAGCACAGAATATAATGAATAGTAGGAGGTACAGAGGATGAGTGGGACCTTGGTGTTTATGTCCACAGATTCTTGAACGCAGCGGGACAGGTTATTAGGTGATTAAGAAGGCATAAGGGACACTTGTCTCAGAGTCACTTTTTAATCTTCCTATCCTCTTCCTTCCCAATGCTTTCTTTCTCTCTCTCCCCATCGCTTTTTCCCTTCCACCGTTCTATCCCTCCCTCCATCTCAAAGCTGCACCCTGGAGACCGTATCAGCCTGGGGCTGGTATGATCCTGTTGATTCAGATTGCCCAATGTATTTCCCACCATCCCCATTGGGTGGTGCTGGGTAGACTCACTCACTCACTCACTGCCAGAAATTGCAAACCTCTCGCCAGGTCGGAAAAAAACATTTAGCTTCCCTCACTGGAGTTTGGATGATGTGTCGGAATCAGCAACTGCCACTACAATCTAGGATTCCTCTCCTGACCGTGTAGATCTCCCATGGGTTTGCTCTTCCTTGAAAGAATTGTAAACCATCTCAGGGGGCTTGCATTTCATGTTGAGCGAGAGTTCCCTGAAATGTTTCAAAGCTTATTTAAGGAGGCTTCGCAAAAGGGTTTGGGGGTGGGGATTGATAAATGGGGCACAACAAAGAGGGTTCAAGAAGGCTTACGTGGATCATCATTGCTGAATGGCCTGCTGTGTGTTGTAACACCCAAATCTCATTTAGTCACAAAGCTCAAACTTTAAAAGACCTGAGTGATGACTCATGGAATTGAATCTGAATTTTGTTTGGGTGCTGGTCTTTGATACAATTCCTGGTTAGGATCTGTGTGTGAGTGTCTTCCAGCATTTTATACTACAGTCTGTTTTATTGTTCCTCACTTTGTGGCAGTAATCTATATGCGGTGGAAGTGCAATTGCTTTTAAGTGTTCCTCACTCAGTCACGAGTCTGTGGGTTGGTATTTACAGCAGAAAGGTGCAATAGTAATGGGAGGGTTTCATAAACTGCCCTTAATGTTTTATGAAATATATATTCAGCAACTAATGGCACATTTCAGTCGGAGCTGGACTGCGTAATGATACGCGACTGCACCAGCAAAGTAAACAGGAGGAGCCATTGTGCGATTAGTTGGTCGTAAAATGTCATTGATAGAGACTGCCAGGGCAATAATCATGCAGGCAGACTGCTGACTGGAGCCTCCAGACACTCTCTGCCAAACAGGGGCCAGAATAGTTTTGTGATTCTTGTCTGCACAGAGCAGGATGGGTATTTTTCAGTGATAGCGAAAAAGACTTAATGGTAAGGTCCTAGGGAGTGTTGCTGAACAAAAAGACCTTGGAGTGCAGGTTCATAGCTCCTTGAAAGTGGAGTTGCAGGTAGATAGGATGGCTGTTTTCCCTGGAGCGTTGGAGGCTGAGGGGTGACCTTATAGAGGTTTACAAAATCAAGAGGGGCATGGAAAGGATAAATAGACAAAGTCTTTTCCCTGGGGTGGGGGAGCCCAGAACTAGAGGGCATAAGTTTAGGGTGAGAGGGGAAAGATATAAAAGAGACCTAAGGGGCAACGTTTTCACGCAGAAGGTGGTACATGTATGGAATGAGCTGTCAGAGGATGTGGTGCAGGCTGGTACAATTGCAACATTTAAGAGGCATTTGGATCAGTATATGAATAGGTAGGGTTTGGAGAGATATGGGCCAGGTGCTGGCAGGTGGGACTAGATTTGGTTGGGATATCTGGTCGGCATGGGCAGGTTGGACTGAAGGGTCTGTTTCCATGCCGTACATCTCTAAGACTCTGAGACAACCAGCTAATGTTGTTTTCTTAAATGTAGGCTGAGGAATAGGCATGAGTTTACTTGGTAACTGATACTGGTCGGCTGGGGGATGAGGGGAGCAGTCAATGGGTTATTGAGCTTTCACCACTAGGAGACATTTGGAGGTGGGAGAGAAATCTCATGAATTTCACCCATCCTGGGAATGTGGGGAATCACAGCAGAAATGCTAACTTCCCATACAGTCAGATGGAATGTGATTATCTGAATCCTGACTCTTGTCTGGTTATAATGAAGGTGGAATAAAGAGGAGGGTGGCTGGCCATTACTTACAAGGTTGTTTGACAATTGGGTGGCTCAGTGGTTAGCACTGCTGCCTCCTAGTACCAAGGACCTGGGTTCGATTCCAGCCTCAGGCAACTGCTGTGTGGAATTTGCACATTCTCCCCATGTCTGCATGGGTTCCCTCCAGGTGCTCTGGTTTCCTGCCATAGTATAAGGGTTAGGTGGATTGGCCATGCTAAATCTTCCCGTAGTGTGCAGGATAGATGGGTTAGCCATGGTTAATGTGGGTTTGGGGGGGGGTCTGTGCGGGATGCTCTTTGGAAAGTCAGTGCTGACTCAATGGACTGTAGAGATTCTATGAAATGTTAAAACCTGTTTCTGTGTTTTGTATTTAACTAGCACCAATGTAACCCAGGCCTGTCAGTTGCTATGGTAGGCCAGGACACTTGGCTCTGGGAGGTAACAGCCAGCTGGATCCACAAAGCTTGGAAAGTCTACCTCAAATTCTTAAGGATTGGAGGAAACAGGAGCAAGAATAAGTGTTTTAGCCCCTTGAGCCTGTTGTGCCATTCCATATGGTCACAACTTCTATCTACCTCAACTCCACCTCCTTACACTATCCCAAAACTCTGATAACGCTTCATACCCCAAAAAAATCTATTGGCATGGATAGAGTGAGTAGACAAGGTCTTTTCCCTGGGATGGGGGTGTCCAGAACTAGAGGGGATAAATTGAAGGTGAGAGTGGAAAGATTTAAAAGAGACCCAAGGGGCAACTTTTTCATGCAGAGGGTGGTGTGTGTATGGAATGAGCTGCCAGAGAAAGTGGTGAAGGCTGATACAATTACAACATTTAAAAGGCATCTGGAGGAGTACATGAATAGGAAGGTTTTAGAGGGATTCCTGATGAAGGGCTTTTGCCCAAAATGTCGATTTTCCTTCTCCTCAGATGCTGCCTGAACTGCTGTGCTTTTCCAGCACCATTCTACTCCAGAATCTGGTTTCCAGCATCTGCAGCCATTGTTTTCACCTTAGAGGGATATGGGCCAAGTGGTGGCAAATGGGACTTGATTAGGTTAGGATATCTGGTTGGCATGGACGAGTTGGACTCCAAGGTCTGTTTCCATGCTGTACATCTCTATGACTCTCTGACTCTAGTCGAGGCATTCAATATAAGACCAGGGAAGTTACAGTGGAGCTGTATAACAAAGGAACAGGAACAATCCATTTAGTCCCTTAAGACTTTTGCAACGTTCAGTGTGATCGTGGCTGACCTGTGGCCTAACTCCATATATTTGCCTTTGAACAAGGTTCCTTAATATCTTTGCTCAATAAAAATGTATCTATATCAGAGTTAAAATTAACAACTGATCTGGTTTGTGGGAGTGTTCCAAATCTATACCACCCTATGTGTACAAAAGTACTTCCTAACATCTCCCAAATGGTCTCACAATTTTCAGACTGTGTTCCCTTGTTCTAGATTCTTCAATCAATGGAAATATTTTGTCTTTATCTACCATAGGGCTTATCCCGTTATTGATCTGAAGACTTCAATCAGATCACGGCTTAACCGTTGAAATTGTAGAGAAAACAGGTTTAATTTATGTAATCTCTCCTCATAACTTAACCCCCTGGAGTCCAGGTATCATTTTTGTAAACCTACAATGTACATAGAACATTACAACACAGTACAGGCCCTTCGGCCCTCGATGTTGCGCTGACCTGTCATACCAATCTGAAGCCCATCTAACCTACACTATTCCATGTACGTCCATATGCTTGTCCAATGATGACTTAAATGTACTTAAAGTTGGCGAATCTACTACCATTGCAGGCAAAGCATTCCATACCCTTACTACTCTCTGATCAAAGAAACTACCTCTGACATCTGTCCTACATCTATCACCCCTCAATTTAAAGCTATGCCCACTCGTGCCCACCGTCACCATACTTGGAAAAAGGCTCTCCCTGTCCACCCTATCTAACCCACTGATTATCTTGTATGTCTCTATTAAGTCACCTCTCAACCGTCTTCTCTCTGACAAAAACAGCTTCAAGTCTCTCAGCCTTTCCTCGTAAGACATTCCCTCCATACCATGCAACATCCTAGTAAATCTCCTCTGCACCCTTTCCAAAGCTTCCACATCCTTCTTATAATGTGGTGACCAGAACTGTACACAATCCTCCAAGTGTGGCCGCACCAGAGTTTTGTACAGCTGTAGCATAACCTCATGGTTCCAGAACTCGATCCCTCTATTAATAAAAGCTAAAACACTGTATGCATTCTCAACAACCCTGTCAACCTGGGTGGCAACTTTCAAGGATCTGTGGACACTGAGATCTCTCTGCTCATCTACACGACCAAGAATCTTACCATTAGCCCAGTACTTTGCATTCCGGTTACTCCGCCCAAAGTGACTCACCTCACACTTGTCCACATTAAACTCCATCTGCCACCTCTCAGCCCAGCTCTGCAGCTTATCTATGTCTCTCTGTAACCTACAACATCCTTCGTCACTATCCACAACTCCACCGACCTTAGTGTCGTCTGCAAATTTACTAACCCACCCTTCTACGACCTCATCCTACTGTGGGGAACCTTATCGAACGCCTTGCTAAAATCCATATACACCACATCAACCGGTTTACTCTCATCTACCTGTTTGGTCACCTTCTCAAAGAACTCAATAAGATTTGTGAGGTACGACGTACCCTTCACAAAACCGTGCTGGCTATCCCTAATCAAATTATTCTTTTCTAGATGATTATAAATCCTATCTCTTATAACCTTTTCCAACACTTTATCAACAATTGAAGTAAGGCTTTCTGGTCTATAATTACCAGGGTTGTCTCTACTCCCCTTCTTGAACAGAGAAACCACATTTGCTATCCTCCAGTCTTCTGGCACTATTCCTGTAGACAATGATGATTTAAAAATCAATGCCAAAGGCTCAGCAATCTCCTCCCTGGCTTCCCAGAGGATCCTAGGATAAATCCCATCTGGTCCAGGGGACTTATCTATTTTCACACTCTGCAGGATTTCTAACACCTCTTCCTTGTGAACCTCAATCCCACCTAATGTACTTCCTCCAAGGCCAATATTTCCTTCCCAAGGTGTGGTCCCCAGATCTGTTCACAATACACCAAATGGAATCTAACAAGGGTTTTGTATAGCTGCAGCATAACTTCTGTGTCCTTGTACTCCAACCCTCTCGATATGAAGGCCGGCAGTCCATTAGCTTTCTTGATTATTTTCTTCAGCTCTTTGTGACATTTTGAAGATCTTTGCACCTGAACCTCCAAACTTCTTTGGTCATCCACTATATTTAACTTCATACCATCAACAAAATATCCTAATCCATTTTTTATTTGGTCCAAAATGGATAACCTCACATTTGTTTACACTAAAAATCCATCTGCCACTGATTCTTTTTCCCATTCACCTAGTTAATCAATACCCCTCTGGAATTTATGCTATCATCCACATTTTCTAAAATGCTGCCTAACCTGTGGTCATTAGGTATAAGTTAGGCCAACTGTGTGCAGTTCTGGATGTCACACTATAAGAAGCATGTGATTGCATTTGAGTGGGTGCACAGGAGATTCACCCAGATCTGGGCTGGAGTGATTCAGCTATTGAGGGAGTTTAGATAGACTGGGATTGTTTTCCTTTGAGCAAAGAGGCAGGGAGGGGTTCTGATTGTGGTGTACAAAATTATGAGGAGCATAGATAGGGTAGACAGAAAGGCACCTTTACCCCCTAGAAATGGGATCAATATGCAGGGGTCACAGAATTAAGGCAAAGGGCAGCAGGTTTAGAGGGGATTTAAGGAAGATTTTTCACCAAGAAGGTAATGGGTAACTGGAGCTCACTGCTGAAAGGGCAGTAAAGGCAAAACCCATCACAACATTTAAAACGTATTTAGAAGATCACATGGAACACCTTAGTTATAGAAGGCTATGGGCCAAGTGTTGGAACATGGGACTAGAGTAGATTGAGGTTTGCTGACTGGCATGGAAATAATGAGCCTAAGGTCCTCTTTGTGTGCGATAAAACTCTATGATTCTAGTCAGAACAATAAACACACATACCCATGGTTGATCTAAAGAATATTGATGTTGCAAAATGAGTTTCATCTACCATCTAGCGGAATATAGTATGATGAACAACAAAGGAT
The DNA here is from genome assembly GCF_004010195.1 of Chiloscyllium plagiosum. Classification (NCBI taxonomy): domain Eukaryota; kingdom Metazoa; phylum Chordata; class Chondrichthyes; order Orectolobiformes; family Hemiscylliidae; genus Chiloscyllium; species Chiloscyllium plagiosum. The sequence continues at coordinate 26,547,595 of NC_057722.1, read as the reverse complement.
GATGGTTCTAAGGGAAGAAAATGATAAAATTATAACTCGGAACAAAAGAAAATCCCTTACCTGACAAGCAGAGAGAATGAGGGAAGTAAATGCTCTTTAGTAAAGCTGGATCACTCTTCACCTCAAACAGTGGGCCACAAAGCTTCCATTTTTCTTTCAGAAATGTATCATATTTATACCAAGACAGAATTGAGTAAATTATGTCAACCTTTCCTGTCACTTCAAATACGAGACCAGTAGCGACACATTGATAGCTTCCTTCATGATCCAACTTCATACTGTGTATTAAGAGGATAAAACAAAAGCTATCAATTAATATTGATCGAGGCAGGACGCTGCTAATTATATTTCCAAAGTACTGGAAAAGTACCTACCAGAAGCGGTCTTTTGAAATCTGCCTTGGTGGTACTTGTTCAAAATTTTGATTCTGCATTTTTAAAAGAAAAATCTTAGTAAAATTGGTTAAAACATTTCAGATACCTGTATGTATATTTATACTTCAATGTTCTTTATTTCTCTTTTGTTCTTGCTAAATCACTTGAAATATTTCTAAATTAGAAATTATGAAAAAGGTTTCTCACCGTTTGACAGTTGCAGCTAGGACACGATGGCTTGACGTATAAATCTGTGAGAGAAATATTTGTTGTTTTAAAGAAAATCAATTGTGATAGTTTTTAAAGGGGTGAACAGAAGGATTGTAGTAAAGTGCTAAGTTAATAGTTAAACTACTTTTCTTCTCTGTTACCATGATAATGTCTCAGACTGAATAATATTGGCCAATCTAATCTCTCTTTACAAACCTCTCACCAGGTAGTTTACCAAGATTCAAAGGTTGTGATGCTGGAAAAGCACTGCCGGTCAGGCAGCATCTGAAGAGTAGGAGAGTCGACGTTTCGAGCATAAACTCTTCATCAACAAGTCCTGATGAATAGCTTATGCTCGAAATGTCGACTCTCCTGCTCCTTGGATGCTGCCTGACCAGCTCTGCTTTTCCAGCACAACATTTTTTGACTCTGATCTCCAGCATCTGCAGTCCTCACTTTCTCCTAGTTTACTATGATTCCAGTATTAACAGCCTTGTTCCTTAATAGGAGTTCACCTGCTCCATCATTAAGACCTTCTAACTAAAGAGTTGGCTAAAGTTCAGAAGAAGGTTCATTGGATCTAAAATGTTAACTCTGCTTCTCTCCACAGATACTGCCAGACCTGGTGAGATTTTCCAGCAATTTCTGTTTTTGATTCAGATTTCCAATTTCTGCAGTTGTTCGGCTTTCTTTGTTTAGATTTTTTTGTTTTCCTTCGAAAAAATGTTCCAGGATCCAGCTTTTTGACACCCATGAAAATCTTAAAAGACTTCTATCAAGACCCTTTTCATAATAGGTGTGAATACTTGGGATTGTGAATATCAGTATAATATATTGGCATTTTTACAATTCAACAGACATCTCAGTGCTTATAACATAATCAACCATAAGGGTCCAGTGTACAAATGGGTTAATCTTGTGGGACAATGTGCAGTGTGGCCATCTACATATCTTAATGGCATAACAGATACATCTGGCACAAGCACCAGAGCTTTACTGTCAAGAACCAGCCAACTGTGCCAGCATCTTGAGTGTTCGGGATTTGCGTTGCTCAGGGATAGATTTCTGATGAAGGGCTTTTGCCTGAAACGTCGATTCTCCTGCTCCTCACATGCTCCCTGACCTGCTGTGCTTTTCCAGCACCACACTCTCAACTCAGGGGTACAGGTACTTGGTAGAGGAACATGGTGGAGAAATAATGTGAGCACTTGTATCAGCGATTATGAGTGCTAAAGGGTGAACAGTGTTAAAGAATGTTGCTAAAGGCTCCCCTTTGCCACCTCCTTAAATAGATGCCACCTCCTTAACTATAACAGAACAAGGTGCTCTTGTCTCTGGGCCAAATCTTTTCCTCATGCAGCTAGTTCCTCCTTCCTGCTACAGAATAGGCCATGAAACTATGTTCTAAAACCAGCACTGTCAGGGAAGCTTGTGTGAAAAAACAAGACAAATCAAAACCAAACAGCAAACAAAATATAACAGTTGTCAAAGAACACAGGATAAGCTTCTCAATGAAAATAGTTTAGTTGATGAGATTGTATCAGTGAGCGCAGTTTAGAACTCTGGGCGCCTTTGTAAAACCTGAGTTCTGTTATTCATTCCTAAAACAGCAGCACCCCTTGTGTTTATGCACAGCTGTTTATTTGCCCCTTCAAATTAAATTACTGTAAAGCCATCACTGTCTTACTTTTGGAATGTACACAGAAACCTGCGAGCCAGTGAAAGCTATTATCAGCATAAAAATCAGAGAAAGAATTGCGGATGGTGGAAATCAGAAACAAAAACTAAAATTGCTGGAAAAACTCAGTAGGTCTGGCAGCATCTGTGCAGAAATCAGAGTTAAGTTTTGAATGACCCTTCTTCAGAACTTACAGAAGAAAGCTGGTATTAAACTATTTTAAAATGCCAGACATAGTTGTGAAATATGCAACAGCAATAGGCTCAGGTCCTAGAGTTGGACATAATCACAATAGAGACAGGTACAGACAGAACAGGAAAAGAAACAGGTTTTCTGCTATAAACGTTGATTGCACAATAGGTTTAACAGCTAGTAAAATGCAGATAGCTTGATGTCACTCACCTATGTCAGATATTAGATTTTGATCAATGTTAGATTGATATAATCATCCTGCCAACCCTCCACTACCAGATCAACTGAATATTCCCAAAGCTGAATAGACTAATGCTACTTAATATCCAAGCTCAACCGCAAAAATTAGCATTTAGGATAGGGATGAGGAATTGTACCTAATCACTTTGCACAATGCTAAAGAAGAAACAAAGCTATTGACCATCTTCAAAAGAATCTATTTCTTTGTTCTTCTTGTCATCTTCGTAAAAGATAAAGGGAGAAAACTGGATGGGAAACAAATTGAATCTGTCACATCCATGTCACTTATTTGAATTAAATCTGTGCCAAAGGGGGAAAGGGCAGTGTTCTAATAAAATGCACGATCCAGGATTCACTATTACAAAGTAGAGCTGGAAAAACGCAATGTTCCAAATAATCTGATAAGACTGTTTACTTAGTTACACCCATTGTCAATATTCTTTGTGTAAGAAACCATTGTACAACATTTCCAAATGAAAGCAGAGTAAATCTGAATAATGCTCACAAATTTTATCACTTCCACATTCCTACCCTCTGCACCATACACAGGTCTCACTGAGGAAAACAATGAAAATGCTTCAGTCTTTTTTTCTTTTATTAAAAGAAAACCATAAGCATATGTTTTAAACTATAAACTCATTATTATCACAGTTCTCTGGATGTTATAGATACAAAATGAAGTATTTTCAAATCTAATTAGGATGCTTGTTCAAAACATTCTCTCTATTAACATTAAATATGTGACAATAATTATGTAAATTAGAAACATATATCTAAAAGATCACTTACAATCTTATACTTCTGATTCCCATAAGCCCCAATTAGAACAAGAAAATTCTCTGAAGAGAATTTTAAAGATGTTTTAGTCACCATTATTGTTATTTAATATAAAAATAAAGAGACCTGTGTCTGATGGATTAGTTGTTGTTTCTTCAGTTCTGCAGTTTTCTGGAAAATGGATTGTAGCTTTTAATATTTTTTTCCTTGTGTAAGAATAAGAATAAAATGTTTAACAGCATAACATTTCCATTTTATATCTCTTGATACTAGCAGTTAATTCCAGGATTGATAATTGTAGAGCTCAATTCTCCCAACTGTATTCCAGCATTATCTCAACAATCACTCCCACTACATCAGTAATATCTGGGTGACCACATTAGAGATATTCGGCTAAATCCTTGTTGATCCTTTAACATAACTTCTTTAAATTATGTAGCACTGAGAAAGTTGGTTTAAGTCTTTCTGCAACAATGTCATTTATAGATTTTCAGTGCCACATTTACTGTGGTGCTGCTTGCTTATAGACAATCCAAAGGAAAGACTAGACAGTTCAAGTACACTACAGTGAATTATTAATCTAGTTTGTTCTCTGTGTGAATGACATTAATGTATTTTCCCACTGTTCTTTCACTCGGTGCTGATGCATTTGTGTGTGAGTTCTTAATGCTACGTTGGTTTTCCCTGGGGAAAAGGTAAGAATGCTAGCTGCTGCATGTTTAAGATGGAGTTGCCAAGAGTTCAGGTGACCTTTTGGTTTCTTGTGTTGATTCCTGAGAAGGCCATCTTGTGTATTGGAAACTTTAACAGCAGCATTGTCAGTATTCCAGGTGAGTTTAGGATCCCTTTGCTGATAATTCTAGAGTCACTGTATGAACTATGCTGGTGCACAATAGATTATCATAGAATCCCTACAGTGTGGAAGCAGACCATTTGGCCCAACAAGTCCTCACCAACCCTCCAAAGAGTAGCCCAACCAGACCCATTCCCCTATCCTATTACTTTATATTTCCCCTAACTAATGCACCTAAACTACACATCCCTGAACACTATGGGTAATTTAGCATGGTCAGTTCTCCCAATCTGCACATCTTTGGACTGTGGGAGGAAACCAGAGCACCCAAAGGAAACCCACGCAGACACAGGGAGAATGTGCAAGCTCCACACAGATAGTCACCTGAGCCTTGAATTGAACCTGGGTCCCTGGCACTGGGAGGCAGCAGTGCTAACTACTGAACCACCATGCTGCCCCATTATAGAAGGATGGAGGTCATTTAGTCCATCATGCCTGTTCCTTGGTGAAGCTCTCAGATTCCATTTCCATTTCCCTTCCCTGCTCCCATAGTCATGAGTTACTTCCCTTCAAGTAGTTACTCTATTCCCTTTTAAATTCTACTGTTGAATCTGCTTCCCTCACTTTTTCAGGTACTGCATTCCAGATCACAACAATGCACTGCACCAAAATTCTTTTCTCCTGTTGCTTGTGGTTGTTTTGCAAATCACCATAAATGTGTGTTCTCTCATTACTCGCTTTTCCTTCAGTGGAAAAAAGCTTCTCATTATTTATTCTACCAAAATATTTGTGATTTTGAACATTTAAATTAAGTCCAATAATCAACTGGATCTAGTTAAGCAAACACAAGTTGCCTTTAACAAATTAATCTTGACATTCATTTTCTAGTCTGTACTTTCACAAATGACAATTAATTTGTCCTGGATTATTGCTTAAAGCTTTCTCACCATCAGTGTTTCGCATGTTAGCTTTTGTTGCCAAGATTATCCCTCTCTACCTTTGCAAACAGGGCTGGAATATTTTCAATCCGCAAGCTTTCTGAACCACTTGCATTTCTTAGAAGGATTGCAAGACTGTGGCCACAGATTCCAATTTCCACCTTTACTTCCCTGCATAATCTTGTATGTCAGTCCACAAGGTGATTTTTCTATTTTGAGGACTAATACATTTTAAATACTAAAATAGATCCTGTCCAATATCATTAGCATTCCCTTCTTCATTGCTACATGACAGCATCCTCTCCTCCGGTGAAAACAGGTCCTAAAGTTACTGAAAGTAAGTACACTGGTGCAGTAAAGAAGGCATACTGCATGCTGGGCTTCATAGCGACAGGATTCAAGAACAGGAATAAGGATGTCTTATTGCGATAACACAGGGCACTGGTGACGCCATACTGAGAATATTCTGTGCAGTTTTGGTTTTGTTATCCAAGAAAGGATGTTCTTGCTGTCGAGGGAATATAGTGAAGGATTATCGAATTGATTATTAGGATAGCAGGACTGATGTATGAGGGAGACTGAGTCAATCAGTTTTAAAGTTTGGAAGAATGGGAGAGGGGTGGAATCTAATACAAATCTATCAAATTCTAACAAGTCTAGACAGAGTAGGTGCAGGAAGGATGTTCCTGATGGTGGGGGGAGTCCAGAAGGATAAGGATAAGAGGTAAACCTTTTAGGACTGAAATAAGGAGAAGTTTCTTCACCCAGACAGTGGTATGCCCATGGAATTCACTAAGCAAAAGTGAGGACTGCAGATATTGGAAACCAGAGTTTAGATCAGAGTGGTGCTAGAAAAGCACAGCAGGTCAGGCAGCACCCGAGGAGCAGAAAAATCAATGTTTCGGGCAAAAGCCCTTCATCAGGATTCCTGATGAAGGGCTTTTGCCCAAAACATCGATTTTCCTGCTCGTCGGATGCTGCCTGACCTGCTGTGCTTTTCTAGCACCACTCTGATCTAAACTGTGGAATTTACTACCACAGCAAGTGGTTGAGGTCAAAATATTATCTGTATTCAAGAAAGAGGCAGATATAGTCTTTGTGGTTCAAGGGATCTAGGGATATGGTGGGGGAGGGTGGGATTTGGGGATTGAACTCAATGATCAGCCAGAATCTTGGTTAATGTTTTGAGGGGTTGAATCGTCTGTTCATGCTCCTACCTTCTATGTTTCTCTGTATATTTAGTACTTCAGCCATGCCCTGTGTCTAAATATTGCCTTTTTGGTCTCTAATTGACCCTACTATTTATTTGACAATCTTTTTATGATTCATTTATTTATAAAAGACTTTTTGATTGCCATTTACATTAGCCACTGATCTCTTTCTGCAATTTTCCTCAATCTCTTCTATTAGATCTCCTCTTTACTTTCAGTATTGAACCTGGCTCTCTACATTATTGGGAATCTTACATTTGTCACAAGCCTCATTTTATTCTCTTTGTAACCTTTGCATCTATAGCTATCCAGAGAGCGCCAGCTGTGGATGTCCTTCCATTCCCCTTTCATGTGAATGCGTTTGAAATGTCACTGAACTATTAGCTATTTGAAGGCTTCACATTATTCAAGTGCAGAAAAGCCTTCTCATGCAAGTGCAAAGGTGTGACCCGTACACCCCAACACACTTAAAGTGAGGTGATGGATAGTATTTGGATAAATGCATGAAATTTATATGTTCCTACTCAGGTGGCAAAACGTTTTCTATCAAAGTGCTACAATATTTTAATTCCTTAGAATACCAATTCCAATTAATACTTCCTGAAATTCACTACCAAGTATTCTAAATTTTGCATAGTCTACAGATATCACAAGTTCAAGGGAAAAATTCTGGATGTGCTTTCTGCATTCCTCTTGTGATGGCAAATGTGTATCATATTAGATTTGTGTCTAAGAATATTCTTTCTGAAACCCACTTCTTTCATTAAATGCACTGAGAAAAGCACTAAAAGTAACTCTCTAAGCTTGTAAATATGTGGCAGTAAAAATAAATTAACTGTACAACATTAAAGTCCCTGACATGCAAAAACTTGTCATGCCTACTTAAAACTAGCAAACTGAACACATGCCCTGAATAAGGCTGATGCCAAGATTTAGAACTATGTCATACATTTGATAGCATCCCCAAGCAGAAAACCAGTTCAGGACTTAAACAGCAAGTGACTGGAAAGTGAATCAGTTTTGAGCAGCTTATGATTTCCCAGTTTCTTCATGCGCAATTCAATGCATCAAAGATACCTGCTCTAACATGGACTTGATTCACTCAAAGGAAAGGAGAAAGAAGCTAAAAATGGATGTGAATAAAGTTGTTGAGCTTATGGGTAGCTTATCATAATTGTAAACCCAAGAAGAAGTTCACAAGCAGAGACATAGTTAATAAAAGCTATAATTTCATGCAATTCAAAATTTAATTTGAATTAATTTTAATAACAGTGGCTTTACTGCTATGTATATTGCTTTATATCCTTCAACGTAGCTAAGTGAAATCTGCAATTACCTGGTGGCAGTCTTGGCAAGGATGGGTCATCTGCAGCTTGTTCTGTGGTTGAAACATTTGCAAAAAAGGCTGATTTCAGTAACGTTCATTAAACTGAGCACCACAGGACACTACTACTAGGATGAACATTTAATATTTCCTGGTATTCAAATTAGCAATAGCCTTGTTTAATCATTATACAAATTGTTCTCTATAAAAGCAAAGTTGATTCTTCCTGTTCAACGATACTTAACAAATTTGTAAGGCGATTTCAGCTATAAGTAAGAATAATAGGGTGGTTATGGTCAGGGATTTTAACTTTCAAAAGATTGGGACTGCCATAGTGTTAAGGGTTTAGATGGAGAGGAATTTTTTGAGTGTTTACAACAAAATTTTCTGATTCAGTATGTAGGTGTGCCTACTGGAGAAGGTGCAAAACTTGACCTACTCTTGGGAAATAAGGCTGGGCAAGTGTCCAAGCTGTCAGTGGGGAAGAATTTTGGGGCCAGCTACCACAATTCTATTTGTTTTAAAATAGTGATGGAAAAGAAGACAGGACCTAAAAGTTAAACTTCTAAATTTCTAAAGGCCAATATTGAAGGTATTAGGCAAGAACTTTCAAAAGTTGATTGGGTGCAAATGTTGGCAGGTAAAGGGACGGCTGGAAAATGGGAAGCCTTCAAAAATTAGATAACAAGAGTCCAGAGACAGTATGTTCCTGTTAGGGTGAAAGGCAAGGCTGGTAGGGAATGCTGGATGACCAGAGAAATTGAGATTTTGGTCAAGAAAAAGAAAAAAACATATGTCAGGTATAGACAGGAGATATTGAGTGAATTGTCAGAAGAGTATAAAGGCAGTAGGAGTACACTTAGGAGGGAAATCAGGGAGGCAAAATGGAGACATGAGATATCTTTGGCAAATAGGATTAAGGAGAATCCAAAGGGATTTCATAAATATGTTAAGGACAAAAGGATAACTAGGGAGAGAAGAGGACCTCTCAAAGATCAACAAGCTTTTGTGTGGAACCGCAGGAGATGGGGGAGATACTAAATGAGCATTTTGCATCAGTGTTTACCTTGGAGAAGGACATGGGAGATACAGAAATAGATGGTGACATCTTGAAAAATGCCCATATTACAGAGAACGAGGTGCTAGATGTCTTAAAGCACATAAAAGTGGATAAATCCCTCGGACCTGATCAGTTGTATTCTAGCACTCCATGGGAAGCTAGGGAAGTAATTATTGGGCCCCTTGTTGAGATATTTTGATCATCGATAGTCACAGGTGAGGTGCCGAAAGACTGCAGGTTAGCTAATGTGGTATCACCATTTAAGAAAGGTGGTAAGGACAAGTCAGGGAATTATAGACCGGTGAGCCTGACATTGGTGGTGGGCAAGTCGCTGGGGGAAATCCTGAGGTACAGGATTTAAATGTATTTGGAAAGGCTAGGACTGATTAGGGATAGTCAATTTGGCTTTGTGGGTGGGAAATCATGTCTCACTAACTTGATTGAGTTTTTTGAAAGAGTAACGATGAGAATTGATGAGGGCGGAGCAGTGGACATGATCTATATGGACTTCAGTAAGACATTTGACAAGATTCCTCATGGTAGGTTGGTTAGCAAGGTTACATCACATGGAATACTGGGAGAACCAGCCATTTGATACAGAACTGGCTCAAAGGCAGAAGACAGACAGTAGTGGTGGAGGGTTGTTTTTCAGACTGGAGGCCTGTGACCAGTGGAGTGCCACAAGGATCGGTGCTGGGTCCACTGCTTTTCATCATTTATATAAATGATTTGGATGTGAGTATAAGAGGTATAGTTAGTAAGTTTGTAGATGACAACAAAATTGGAGGTGTTGTGGACCTCAGAGTTCAACAAGAGCTTGATCAGATGGGCCAAGGAGTGACAGATGGTGTTTAATTTAGATAAATGTGACGTGTTGCATTTTGGAAAGGCAAATCAGGTAGGTCTTAATGGTAAGATCCAGGGGAGTGTTGCTGAACAAAGGGACCTTGAAGTGCAGGTTCATAGTTTCTTGACAGTGCAGTCGCAGGTAGATAGGATAGTGAAGAAGGCATTTGGTGTGCTTTCCTTTATTGGTCATAGCATTGAGTATAGAAGTTCAAGATTTGAGTAAAGATTTGTAGCTTGGGTGCTGGTTGTTGTGGTTGTGGGCGTGTTCGCCAAGCTAGGAAGTTGATTTGCAAATGTTTGTCCCCTGAATCGGTGACACCTTCAGAGAAACTACTTGCAGATACCAACACCTACCTCCAGAGGGAGTGTGACCCAATGCCACAGCTAACCAATAGAGTAAACAACACACTATGGAACCTTCAAAAAATGGACTAATAACCTACAAAAGATGAAACCAGAAAGCAACAACACCCCAAGATTTTATGGATTACCCAAAGTACACAAACCAGATATACCACTTAGACCAATGTGGCACTTCCAGGAACACCATCGCATAAACTGGCAAAAGAAGGCCAACAAAAACTAAGACATCTTATTAGCAGATCGAAACACTCCATACAATAATCACAGGAATTCCTAGAGAACTTCAAGAACATAAACATAGACAAGGACAAAGCTCTCATTTGATGTAACGGCACTGTTCACTTCAATTGCAAAATTCTAGCCAGAGACACAAAAGACGACCTCCTGGACAAGCAGAACAGACAACATGATGGGGAGCCTATCAAAAAGGACTGCATACTCAAACTACTAGAACTGTGCTTGACAACTCACTTCACATTCAATAACCAAATATATGAACAGATCAATGCAACACCTATGGGATCACCCATCTCTGGGTTCATAGCAGAAGCAGTTACGCATAGATTGGAACAAACAGCCCTCACACAAATCCAACCCAACTCTGGGTCAGATGTGTAGTCAACACTTTTGTTATCATTAAGAGAACAGAAATCGAGAACACACACCGGATTATCAATACCATACTCATAGGGATCAGATTTATGAGAGAGGGGAAACCAACAATTAACTCCCATTCCTGTATGTGATGGCACAAAGAACACAGAACAGTGAATGCACCACAAAAGTGTACAGGAAAGCTGCACATACTGACCAGGTTCTGCACTACAACAGCAACCATCCAAACACACAAGAGAAGTTGCAATATGACCCTGTTCAAAAGGGCTACAACACACTGCAGCACTCCCAACCTACGAAGGGAAGAAGAAAACCTCTACAGAGTCTTTGCAAAGAATGGATATCCCCGCTACTTCATCTGCAGATGCCTAACAGACAAACAACGTGATGAGGACATGCCACAACCTAACTCACTAGCCACCCCACCTTATATAAAAAACATCTCAGAACTGACAGCCAGACGTCTCTGATCACTGGGATTCATGACTGCCCATAAACCGACAGCCATGCTCAGACAACTCACCAGGACAAAAGACCCGATACCCATCATGTGTAAGACTAACGTAATTTACAGGATTCCATGCAAAGACTGTATGAAACACTATATGGGACAAACAAGCAGACAACTAGTAATCCGCATTCACGAACACTAACTAGCCACTAAACGCCATGACCAGCTATCCCCAGTAGCCATATACACAGAAGACAGGGACCACAAATTCGACTGAGACAACACAATGATGATAGGACCAGTAGAAACAGAACCAAATAAATTCCAGAAGACACAGTACAGGAGCACTTCACAGGAGGCTCCAAAGTGCTGAAGATGCCACCGAGACAGGGGACAAAAGTGTGCAAATCAACTTCCCAGCTCGGCGAACATACCCACAACCATGATGTTGAGTACTGTATAGGGGAGTTGGGAAGTCATGTTGCGATTGTACAGGATATTGGTGAGGCCACTGTTGGAATATTGTGTGCAATTCTGGTCTTCCTCCTCTCGGAAGGATGTTGTGAAACTTGAAAGAGTTCAGAAAAGATTTACAAGGATGTTGCCAGGTTTGGAGGATTTGAACTATACAGAGGGGCTGAATAAGCTGTGGCTGTTTTCCCTGGAGCACCTAACGCTGAGGGGTGACCTTATACAGGTTTATAAAATTATGAAGGGGCAGAGATAAGATAAATAGACAAAGTCTTTGCCCTGGGGTGGGCGAGTCCAGAACTAGAGGGCAGAGGTTTAGGGTGAGAGGGGAAAAATATAAAAGGGACTTAAGAGGCAACTTTTTCACACAGAGGATGGTGCGTGTATGGAATGAGCTTCTGGGGGAAGTGGTGGAAGCTGGTACAATTTCAGCATTTAAAAGGCATCTGGATGGGTATATGAACGGGAAAGGTTTAGAGGATATGGGCCAAGTGCTGGCAAATAGGACTAGATTAGGTTAGAATTTCTGGTCGGCATGGTCGAGTTCGACCAAACGGTCTTTTTCCACGCTGCACATCTCTATGACTCTATATTTTAAAGACAGTTCTCAAAAGCATTTGTGTTTATTAATGTGTCATTTACTTCTGTCTTTCAAGCTGATATCTTTTTATTCTTCATTAATGGGATGTGGTTTTTCTGGCAAAGTCTGAATTTACCACCCATTGCTAAGTATTCCTGAGAAGATAGTGGCAAACTGTTTACTTGAATACAATGAAATGGCTTGCTAGGCCATTTCAGAAAGCAGGTAAGAGTCAACCATTATACTGTGGAGTCACATTTAGGCCAGATTATGTCAGGTCAGCAGATTTCTTTCCCTAGTGGACATTAGTGAGTCAGTTGTGTTTTCTTTCAATAATCCAATAGTCACAATTAATAATGCTAGATTTTTATTCTAGGTTTATTTAATTGAAATAGTAATATTCAATAGTTATAAAAATAATGAAGTTCTTTTTAAAAAGTGTGTAATGCAAACAGCAGCACTGAAGTTGAATCTCTACAGCAGTTATTCCCATTGTCTTCTGTAACTTCAATGAAAAGTTCTCAGAGAAGTCAAAGAAACAGCAACAGCAGTATTCAGACCATTTCTCCAATTTCTATGGAATGTCCACGAAGGACACAGTGAATGATCAGGAAAACCCTTGACAAGATTCAACTCCATTACATCACCTTTCAGGGTAATATTGGGACCACACTGTATAGAGGACAAAGGTGTTTAGGTACCATATTAATAACATTTAAACAGCTAACAACATACCCATAAAGACAATCAAAAATTTTCAAAATCTGCATTTATATAAAGTCTTATTACATATCACATAAATGTCTACATGTATTTTACATAAACTGAACACGTTTTGAAAAGCACTGATGATTAATTATGCATAGCAGCCCTTCCCTGCACATGAGCAATAGCATAAATATAAAATTAATCTATATTAGATGATGCAGATTTTGACAAAACAATTGATTAGAATTTCGGAAGAACAAAGCCAGAACCACAAATAAGAAGTTGGTGTGTGGAAGAGGACGAAAGGGTTAATCAGGAGCACTTCTTTAATTTGAATTGGAAGCAAGGCAAACCTAGGCAAAGTGAACTATGGTCCGGGGGTTGCACATCCCCTCATTCTCCCAGTGACTGTGTATGCAAAGAGCCTTCCACAATTCTTTGTGTAAGGCCAAGAAATGTCTGATGCCCATCTGAACCAGTAGACTAGACAACAAAGGTGTAGACTTATTTTGTATGTGTGCAATAATTGTTTTGATAATCAATACCCCAATGCTCCACCGGAAATGAGTCAAGTCTTGTCTTAAAAAAATTAAGGCTATGATTTTTATCTAGGTACTACCTGGATTATTATTTGGCTGGCCATCCTCAGCAGTCGTTTCATTGGCATCTAGAGAATAATTATTAACTTAATTATTAACTTTTACAATCTCTAAAGCAAAAGATATAATTTCAGGATCTAACAAAGGATTCATTCATAGTGTAACAAACTTGTGCACAATTAAATAGAAACAGTACTGAGATGAAGTGTTGCAGTTGTAGACAAAAATAATGTACAATGTTATAGAGCAATGTAAAATATGTATACATTACCAAGTTCTGCCTCAGATGAGTCGGAGCTTCTATGTTCTTGTTGAGTGACATTTAGAATGTTATGCAAAAACAAATAAAAGTTAATATTTCTATCATGGAATAAGAGTAAAACCAAAATACACCCTCAAACAAACAAATATTTAAAAGATTGCTTAAGTTGTTTGTAATGCTAGTAAAGTTAATTCAGTTAAGAAATTTCAAAAGACGTTTTGGGAATGAGTTGGTTGTTTTGTACAAATCAATGTGTGTTTTATTCTAGTCTCATACTAAGTGTTATAAATGTTAATTATTAGCCATTCTATCGTAACATTATCTAATCAGATTTTTATGTTTAAATAAATATACCTAAGTTTGAATACAATAATGCTAAATTCACTAAATTGAATACTGAAACTCTTGATCAGTCTAAGTACAGTAAACTCACTGGCATCCAAGGATGAAGGGTGCCAATTATAAGAACGGGCCAGTTGAGACCGTGACTGCTCATAAATTGCATCAGCCAAGTTTGATCAATGAGAACAAGAGAGAGGGGGAGAGGTCAATCGGTCAGTTCCCAGGTGGAGGAGACTTCCTCCTGTCAAATGCTGCTTTTACAAGCATTTCAGATATTGCAAATTTTAGTTTACATCAAAAGAAAGAAACATGTCCGCTTACCAGACTCACTCTTTCCAGATTCTGAAGAACCTTCATCATCTGAACCTTTCACAATAAAAAGGGGGAAATTATAAATATCTGTGAAGCTCCTTTACAGGTCAACGGTCAAGAATTTGATTAGAGTGCCCAGTCAGTGTAAGTGTAGTGGGGTGGCCTCCAAGTCAGCCATTGTCCAAAGGTAAGACCTGTACTCAAATTGTCAGGTGGGATTATTTTCATAGTCAAGACAGATAGCCCTTGCTTGTAAGGAATAGTAGTGGAATGCTGCCATTTGTCTCAATGGTGCCTGTGCTGTTCCAACAATAGATCAGTTCCCAGGTAAGGCCCAAAAATCAGAAGGTCAACTACTTAAAAGTTGTTCCTAACATTGGGATATGGGTTCAATTATCTTAGGATCTAAGAGATCTCTGCATTCTTTTTGAGGTCTCCACTTGACTTAGACATAAACCCCTTAAACCACAGAACTTCCGACATGCTCATTTTGAGCCTTAAGGTTTTAGAGGTTGATAAAGAGGCTGAAAACCTTATGGTTGGTATCACAAGATGACTACTTCAAAAAGTTAGGTTTGTGAGATATCAATTTTTTAAAACGTGAACAAAAAAAAAGAAAATTAAGACAAAGCAAAAAAGTGAAAACACCCACCAATGAAGCTTGCCCCTCTGCATGCTGATATTGGCCAGTATTTAATGTGATTGATGGAAGTCTTACACTGGTTAGAAAACCACTGTGGGAATCCTGTCCCACGTTTCTCCCAAGCATCGCAAAGCTATTTCATTCCAATCAGGCAATTAGCTGGGCAGCGTCAGGCAGTCAACGTGATTAAGCCCCTTGTAAATCCATTCTTCTACACCCATCTCAAGAGTTGTCGACCAATCAGAGCTCAGCAGCCCGTCGTGTATGCAGGCTGACAATCATTGGGGGGATGGGGGATGTCATTGGTGAGTAGGGATGGGAGTGGTGTAGTTAGAAGTAAAATCAGGAAGTGACACGCACATCCATTACAATATCCACCATTCCTACCCCATTACACTGCTGAAATATTCAACAGTGTTTACTGGGCAATGTTTCAGTATGGTGTGTCTCTTGACTGTCCATGATTGAATATTTCTGTTCTAGGTGAGTGGGAAATGATATGTTCATCTGATAGCAGCAAGACTGTGAAAAATTGAACACCACTGACCTGACTCTGAATTTTCAACAATATCTGGATTTTGTTCTGTAAAATAAAAAAAAACCAACAGTAGTGGAAGACACAGCAAAATCAATATGAGGATTCACAAAAGTCTTTTATGCAGGATCCTCAAAACAAAAACAATAAAAGGGTCTATTCATCCATATAAGTAAGTTGTGTATAGTCCTTGCTAGCAAAAACAATTGTGGTAAAGTTATGGAAATAAGTCTATATAAATGCTATCTACATTTCCTCTAAAATGAAGTTATATCCCTTACTATAACGCTGCTTTCCACTAACAGAAACACAAACCTTTCTATCCTCCTTGCATGCTGCCTTTCCTGTCCTTGGGCTTGAAGGAGATTAACGCTCGCCAGTCCTTTTTCTGTCCCATTCACTGTACCAAACACTGATGCCTTGGACTTTGCCAATGGACCAGTGATCCCTCTCTTTCCCTTCTAGAATGCCTGTTCGCTCATCCAAAATGCAAAAATATAAGAGAATATGGCCTCCCTGAAGGAAGAAATACTTCAGCCACAGTACTTAAAGGAGATGAATATTAAGCATGCTCCTATTCCCTGGATTGAACAAAGCACAGAATGTGCTCATTTACACTGGCAGACGTTGGCTCAGTGTGCCAGCTCTCAATTATTTCAACAGTACCACGGTGCAATGCCTGTGCACACTCCCAAAATATATGCAACAATAAAAGCTTGGGAAGGAAAACCAAAAGGATAGACTACTTGTGATCAAGAATATTGTCCAGGATGAGGATGTCTTGATGCTAAAAGTGGAAATGCACTGACCTTATTTGAAGAGAACCATCAGAGAAATAAATTATATAGGAAGCATGGTCTATATTTAATATTCCCACATATTTTCTCGGCTTTAATACTTTGTAGCCCTGTCAGGTCATGTGCAAAACACACAACAGCTACAGGTACACTCAAAACAGCCAGAACTATCAGTGAAGCCAAACACCTACCTTTTAAGTCAATTGTTGGAGTTCTCTCTTCACTGTAAGAAAATTAAAGACCAGTTACATGTCAGTTGTGGTCCTTATGTCTGATGTTTTGCATCAACATTTAGATTATCTCCTTTATCTTTAACAGATAGTGGAAGAGAATAGCTTTCATAACTGAAGTAATGCTAAAAAGAAACTAAAACCACTACAATACAATACTGCATATCACATTTGTGTTTTGTACTGCCACAAACAAAAAGTGGTAAAATTTCAATTGTCCAAAGTTTTTATGGAACTGCAAGGTGAATAAGGCACTGATTTTAACTTCCCTAGAGATCTGACTCAGTGTTTAGCACTGCTGCATCATAGCACCAGGGACGGGGTTTCAATTTCAGCCTCGGGCAACTGTCTGTGTGGAGTCTGCATATTTTCCCTGTGTCTGTGTGGGCTCCCTCCTGTTCTCTGCTTTCCTCTCACAGTCCAAAGATGTGCAGGTTAAGGTGGATTGGCCATGATAAATTTCCCATAGTATCCAAGGATATGTAGGCTTGGTGGGTTAGCCATGGGAAATACAGGATTACAGTGATATGGTGAGAAGGATCTGAGATGCTCTTCAGATTGGTTTGGACTTGATGGGCCAAATGGCTTATTGCCACACTATAGGGTTCCTATGATTCTAAAACCTGCATTTCTGTAATATTAACAACCAACACAGATACCTTGAAATTCTCTTAATTTCCTGAGTTGTTGCTACAGGAGATATATTTTCAACCAATCATACATGTTGTTATGACAGAGGAGAGTGCACTGCTGTTTTCAAGCCCGACCCCTCCCCTGGCCACAACTAATAAATTTAAATACTTCATAGTCAACAAAATACTTTTTCCAGATTGAGATTAGAATAAGAAAATCCATAATCCAGGTTTCTTTAGCAAACAATATTACTGCTTTATTGCAAAAACAGGTTTTATTCAGAAAAGATGTAAAGCTGATTAACACACAGTTTGTAATCGGAATAAAAATGTGATTTTTATTCCAAATAATGAAACAAACACACATTAAATCAAATAATATTAAATAACTTTCTCTACAAAGATTAATTTTGAAAAATAACAACACTTTGGCCAATAATTGCTAGTTTTTAAAAGAAATAAAAGTATAAGGTGTAATGTTCAAGATGGTTTTTATTCAGCATCCTGGCATATGTAATGAACACCACTAAACGTAGGCAGCTGTAATTAAGAACTTTAAACTAGATTCATTCGAGAATCTTCAAGAATTCAGTCTTTTCAAGAGAACAGCTGCAGCAGTTTTTTCAGGTATTACACTACATTCTCCAAAATGGTTTTCTCAGTATGGCAGAGTTTGACTTGTGGAGACTCTTTCTCTGAACAGCTCCACCACAAATGAACTCCAAATAATATTAAAAACAAAGCCATACACCCAGGCATGTGATTTACAATAAACAAGTCAAAGCAATTGGCTTAGCTTTGTGATTTCCATGAAGTGTCTTTAAAAAATAAGCTCTTAATGACCCCTGTTATAGAATCATAGAGATGTACAGCACAGAAACAAACCCTTCGGTCCAACTCATCCATGCCGACCAGATATCTCACCTGGCCTGTATCCCTCCGAATCCTTCCTATTCATACACCCATCCAGATGCCTTTTAAAGTTGCAATTGTACTAGCCTCTTCCACTTCCTCTGGCAGCTCATTCCATACACGTACCACCCTCTGCGTGAAAAAGTTGCCCCTTAGGTCTCTTTTATATCTTTCCCCTCGCATCCTTAACCTATGCCCTCTAGTTCTGGACTCGCCCACCCCAGAGAAGAGACTTTGTCTATTTATCCCATCCATTTCCGTCACAATTTTGTAAACCTCTATAAGGTCACCCCTCAGCCTCCGACGCTCCAGGGAAAACAACCCTAGCCTATTCAACCTCTCCCTATAGCTCAAAGCCTCCAATACTGACAACATCCTTGTAAATCTGTTCTGAACCCTTTCAAGTTTCACAACATCATTCCGATAGGAAGACAGAATTGCACGCAATATTCCAACAGTGGCCTAATCAATGTCCTGTATAGCCGCACCATGACCTCACAACTCCTGTACGCAATACTCTGACCAATAAAGAAAAGCATACCAAATGCCTTATTTACTGACATATATCTACTTGCAACTCCACTTTCAAGGAGCTATGAATCTGCACTCCAAGGTCTATTTGTTCAGCAACACTTCCAAGGACCTTACCATTAAGTGTATACGTCCTGCTAAGATTTGCTTTCCCAAAATGCAGCACCTCTCGTTTGTCTAAATTAAACTCCACCTGCCACTTCTCAGTCCATTGGTCCATCTGAACAAGATCCTGTTGTAATCTGAGATAACCTTCTTCGCTCTCCACTACACCTCTAATTTTGGTGTCATCTGCAAACTTACTAACTACACCTCTTATGTTCACATCCAAATCATTTATATAAAATAGGTTCAGATATCTAAATGAATCAAAGTCCGCAACTGTGTATTATAAAACCTCAAAGATATATGGTACTAATAAAGCTTCTTCAAACAGTGTGACTAAAAATGTATGACTGAACCTGTGACTCCAAACGGGTTGAAAAGAAAGGAATCACTACACAAATTACTAAGTTACAACAGCTTAAAACAGCAAAGTGATACACAGCGAAAATAACACTTCCAACTTAAGAAGATACCGTAATCATGGAGCAGCAATTTATATTTTAAAAAAAAGTTTTAAAATGCAGATAATAATTATTTATACTTCATATGTTATAATGAGAAACAGACTTTCACTTTATTTCATGAAATAACTAATGTCAGTCTGCAATTGGAATAGATGGAGAATGTCATTTCTTGGAATAAGAAGGGAATTGCGATAATTTTTGGTATCAGTTATACAAACAGAAACTAGAATAGATGCAGTACTCTAAAAGGCACGATAACATAATAAACTGAAAGTACTGCATGTGCTACCAGACCTGTTTTTGATTGCCCTGGCACATACTTGTCAGGCACTCAACCGTCTTAACACATGGCTCCAACATACACAAATGGGCCCATTATTTACCTAAAGCCCTCCAACCTACCATTCCACGCCAACTTCCACCGTCCACCACTTTCTTCCTTACAATCTCCACTACCACCCAGCCAAATTAGTTGTCTGTCCTGGCCCAGTAACTGACCAGCCTTCAATTACCTGAGGTATTGCAGTAGCCTAATTTAAAATTACAGTTTCCCAGTAATACTGCCAGCTCCATGAAAAGGCAAATCAACACCCAATATTGGGAGAGCCTCAGGCATGACTAACAGGTGTCCGCACTGTATTCTACAACTCCTACACTTCAAAAAATGGAAATGCACAAATTTCTAGGCCACTTTTTGTAGACTGAAACATAGAAGCATCAGCAGATCAAAAGTTACACAAAACATGTTTTGTACTGCCACAAACAAAAAAGGCACACAATACATCTATTCCAAAGAGGAGTCATGGGACTCAAAATATTAATTTTGCTTCTCTCTCCACAGGTGCTGCCAGAGCTACTGAATTTCACCAGGACTTTCTGTTTCATTCCCAAAACATTATAGTCACAGCTCTGATGCTTTGTCTTAAGGTATTCCTGGACTTATCTAGTTCTGTTGGCTGGACAGCTGGCTTCTGATGCAGAATGATGCCAACAGTGTGGGTTCAATTCTTGTGTTGGTTAGAGGTCACCATGAATGTCCTGCCTTCTCAAACTCACCCTTTGCCTGAGGCATTAACATAACCCTCAAGTTAATCTCAACACCAGTTGTCTCTCTCCAACGAGAATTGGAGAATATGGTGACTTTACCTTTATACCCATATGATATAATTTTATGAAAAAGATTAATCCACAGCTACAGTGAAATTGCACAAAGGCAAATGCAGTTTAGTGTGCCGTTTAGGTGGGTGGAAGAATATAATACAGAAGGAAACTCTTCACTTCTCAAGATTATTTGAGCACATAAGCCTTTTGTGTTCCAGTTAATTCCATGTGCCAATCTAAAAAGCGGTTAAGTACCTTTTCAGCAATATTTAACCTCAGCCCAGTGAAAATGATAGTCAGCACAGCAAGGTGATGGATTCAGGTTAAACTATTGTTATTTTTGAGGATAGTAGGCAAGATATGTCATCTCAATTTCAGTGAGGTTAATGAATTTACTTCCATTGATTTCAATCCTGAATAATGCCAATGTAAAGACTAGCTTTGAACTCTAGCCTGATTATATTGCTGTGCTCAGTTAGGTACTAGACTGCTGACACTGGATGACGTTTTTGGAAATGTTGGCTCCATACAGCACATCTGTAAACATACTAGATGGCAAACTAAAGTCTGTTATTCCAAATTCACATTTAAAGGAGATACATATATTCCTTAAATTACTTTCACATATTCCAAAATGAACAATGTCAGATCAGTGGTCACTGCGAGGATCCATCAGTTACAATTTTGTTGGATTAATTTTGAATTTGGCTCTTCAAACATGGATCTGAGAATAACACAAGCCCAGATCTGGGATGGATTATTGAACCAGAGCTTGTGAGTGTAAGTGTGACTTGAGGAGAAAGGCAATTACTAAGGAAAAAATAAATATTTGATGTTATAACCATTGGACCTGCCTGGCTTCCATTATTAATAAACAAAATATGGCACATAATATCTCTACAACAAAACGTAAGGGATAAACAGCTTAGTGCAGAAGAGAAACGGCACTGTTGTTCAGATAAGCTGAATATCTGCCACCAACCCAGAAACAGGAGGTTGGTATTATCGATGTTATAATTGGACAACCATTCTGCTTGACCTAGAACCATAAATCGCTTTCCTGAAGAAGGGCTTATGCGAAACGTCGATTCCCCTGCTCCTTGGAAGCTGCCTGACCTGCTGCGCTTTTCCAGCAACACATTTGTCAGCTCTGATCTTCAGCATCTGCAGTCCTCACTTTCTCCTAGAACCATAAATCGTCTAACTTGTAGCTGGCTCTCCATCGCTGCCCCCCCTCCCCCACAATGGTAGCTGCCTTCCTCACCATTCCGCTGGCAGGTTCCTCCCTGTTCCCCTCACTCACTGTCAGTATGCCATTCAACTCAGACAGAGGGGTAGTGGGTGAGGCACTGAAGGCTCTTTCTAACCAGAGTCAAGTGTTCTAGTTAATTTTAGAGCATCATGCTGCTATGTGAAATAAACCTGACCTCTGAAGCCATTACACAAATCCTGTGTCATTGCTGACAGTGACATACAGACATTGAAACTGCATGGGTTGTGTGGGCAGTTGTTTGGTAATAAATGCAGTCAAAATATTGACAAAATTCTCCAACTGGAGATTTCTATGGGAACTTTTATGAGCTTTGAGGCACCAAACACTCGGGCACATTTGCATGTGATTGTCTCTTTGAAAAAAAACAAGGAGCTATTTAAAAGGGCAGAAGACCTGTTCCCAGTGTTCTAGTCAATACTTCACATACAGTCAACATCACTAAACCAGATGATGTGGTCATTAGCACATTGCCTTTCTGGGATCTTACGTCTAATATTTCAACAGGGATTGCACTTCAAAAGTACACTACTGACAATAAAATAGCTTAGGCCAAACCTCTGCTTTATGATCTATCCACGCAGCTCCCTAAAAAAAAATTCAACCACAAACGAATTGGCCATGCTAAATTGCCCGTAGTGTTAGGTGAAGGGGTAAATGTAGGGGAATGGGTCTGGGTGGGTTTCTCTTCGGAGGGTCGGTGTGGACTTGTTGGGCCGAAGGGTCTGTTTCCACACTGTAAGTAATCTAATCTAAAATAATGATCAACTTGCATAGCTTTCTGACTTGGCGTGTATTCAGAAGAAGAACAAATCGGCTATTGATGCGGTTTACAGTATATGGATCTCAGATGGTAGCCAATAGGTATAACCACAATGGTCGTGTCAGACTGTAGGCTGCTCTCTCATTTGAGACAGGCAACCAGTGTAGTTTACCACACTTCAGGGAAGGGGAGAGGATGAGAAGGTCACAGAGCTTACTAAAGGTAAAGTTGCCATAGCCTTATCAGACACTAGGGCTGCTCTCTCATTAGACAGAGACAACTGGTCATGGATTAACCCAAGGGTCACCACAACTCACGTGAGGCAACAGGTTGAGAAAGACAATCCTTCATGGTAACCTCAGCCAGTGTAGAAACCTGTGCAGTTGACAGCACTCTGCACTACAAACCAGCCTCAGTCAATGGAAGGCAATCAGAAAGCTTCCCGATCAGTTCCAGAGTTAGGCAGGGCTGCCTACTCTCTCCTGCCTTGTTTGTGTGTTGTATAGAGGTTTTGCTGTGTGTACATCAGGTAGGATTCAAACCTGACAGCGGTAGGGCATGTGCAAAGTCGAGGGAGGAGTGCATTGCCAAGGTGAAGCAGAAACTGGTCTATTGGGAGCACAATTCCCTCTTCATTGCGGGTAAAAACCTAGTCATCAGGTGTGAGGTGCTTTCTCTGTTGTTGTATGTGGCGCAAGTCTGGCGCATTCCCAGAACCTGTGCCATTGCAGTCACCCAAGCCGTCTTCCACTTCAGCTGGAGGTCAGAGATAGACTGTATCCACTGGGACACCATGTACAAAATTCCTGAGTCATGGTTGTCTTCAGATTAAACCATCAACAGTTGCTTCTCTTTAGTGAGTGAGCAGCCCTACTGTCTGAAAACCAAAAGAATCGCAGATGCTGTAAATCAGAAACAAAAACAGATTTTGCTGGAAAAGCTGAGCAGGTCTGGGAGCATCTGTGTACAGAAATCAGAGTTAACATTTTGTGTCACAGAGTCATAGAGATGTACAGCATGAAAACAGATCCTTTGGTACAACTCGTCCATGCCAACCAGATATCCCAACATAATCTAGTCCCACCTGCCAGCACCCAATCCATAACCCTCCAGAGCCTTCCTATTCATATACCCATCCAAATGCCTTTAAAAAGCTGCGATTGTACCAGCCTCCACCATTTCCTCAGGCAGATCATTTCATGCACGTACCATCCTCTGCATGAAAACGTTGCCCCTTAGGTCTCTTTTTATCTTTCCCCTCTCACCCTAAACCTATGTCCTCTAGTTCTTGATTCCCCGACCCCCCCGGAAAAGACTTTGTCTATTTATCCTATCCATGCCGTCATGATTTATAAACCTCTATAAGGTCACCCCACAGCCTCTGACGATCCATGGAAAACAGCCCCAGCCTGTTCAGCCTCCCCCTATTGCTCAAACCCTGACAACATCGTTGTAAATCTTTTCTGAACCCTTTCAAGTTTCACAACATCTTTCCGATAGGAAGGAGACCAGAAATGCACGCAATATTTCAACAGTGACCTAACCAATGCCCTGTACTGCTGCAACATGACCTCACAACTCCTGTACTCAATACAGAGGAACCTCGATTATCCGAACGAGATGGGCGGGCACTATTTCGTTTGGATAATTGATTATTCGGTTAATTGATTTCCTCGGGGTCTCAGAGTTTTCTGAGAAGTCTGCTCCCTGTTCAGGTCACTAAGCAAAAGCACACTGCGCGCAACCCCGCCCACTCCCAACTCACCCCGCCCACACCAACCCCGCCCCGGCCCGCCCCAGCCCTGTCCACTCCCACCCCGCCCCACCCACTCCAACCCCGTCCACTCCAACCCTGCCCGCTCCAAACCCGCCCCAACCTTGTCCACTCCCACCCTGCCCCGTCCCGCCCCA
>NC_057722.1:26494995-26518242 GCF_004010195.1 Chiloscyllium plagiosum | reverse complement strand
CACACATACATACACACACAAACACGCATACACAAACAAACACACGCACACACCCACACGCAAACACACAAACACACACAAACACGGACACACAAACACACACAAATGAACACACGCAAATCACACACAAACACAAACACACACAACACATACACAAACATGCACACAAATACACAAACACGCACACACAACTTTTTGACAGGTTGGGGAAGGGAGAGTTTAGGGTTCACCCCTGTGGAGCACTCCAGAGAAAGTGCTGAGGGAGAGGGAGAGCGCGGAAAGTCAGTCATTTAGAGACGGTGCCTGGACGAGCCAGAACTGTTCTTGACAGTATTTCAGTGAGCCGAGTTCATTTTCAATCATTGTACCTGTAAACAGAAGACATTATCAGGGTTGAAACAGCTCTTTGACATAAAGTTTCTATCGGATATTCCCTTCAGATAATCGGATATTCCCTTCAGATAATCCGATATTCGGATAATTGGTATTCGGATAATTGAGGTTCCTTCTTCACTATCCTATCTACCTGTGACTCCACTTTCAAGGAGCTATGATCCAGCACTCCAAGGTCTCTTTGTTCAGCAACACTCCCTAGGACCTTACCATTAAGCGTCTAGGTCCTGCTAAGATTTGCTTTCCCAAAATGCAGCATCTAGCATTTATCTGAATTAAACTCCATCTGCCAATTCTCAGCCCATTGGCCCATCTGGTCAAGATCCTGTTGTAATCTGAGGTAACCTTCTTCGTTGACCACTACACCTCCAATTTTGGTGTCATCTGCAAATGTACTAACTGGACCTCTTATGCTCACATCCAAATCATCTAGTCCCTTCCTCAGAATGCCCTATTGTCTCATAAGACTATGGAAACTTTATCTTTCGAGTTTAGAAATTTGTATTCTGTAACTAAGGATCGTGCCTACGTACCTTTGTAAATCTCACTGTAAGTGACAACGTTTAAACTTTTCACTGTTCTCATTTGAGTACATGTGACAACAAAACTAATTCAAATAATTCAATTCAATCCTCTGGATAAAGGATGGGGAGGCAGGAGCGATGAACATACCCAACTTTAGCATCTTCCTGATTATCACCTTCACATGTGGCTGCATCAAGCTGTGCAAACATCAAGTGTTACTATGTACTGAGGTTGTAACTGTCCCTGATGTTGCAAAGAATGGGACTGGCCTCTTTGCTGCGGAGTGCTCCAAGTAGTTGGGTCATTCTATATACAGTCATAGAGATATACAGCACGGAAACAGACACTTTAGTCCAACTTGTCCATGCCAACTCAGATGTCCCAACCCAATCTAGTCCCACCTGCCAGCACCCGGCCCATATCGCTCCAAACCCTTCCTGTTCCTATACCCATCCAGATGCCTTTTAAATGTTGTAATTGTAATAGCATCCACCACTTCCTCTGGCACCTCATTCCATACACGTATCACCCTCTGCATGAAAATATTACCCCTTAGGTCTTTTATCAAGAAATTTGCAAAGAAAATTTTGAGCACAAGTCCATCCGAAAGTGGTCAGCACGCAGCACCCTCGAGACCTTCTGGGTAAAGGAGAGAGTGGATCCTGTCATGTGGTTCCCTGAGCAGAATACTTCATCACCAGAGCTTTCCAATAAGCACCAAGACACCGCTTGGCTGATGATGAGTAGTGCACCACCGCACACTGCCCTCAAAGCAGCTGAGGTGGGGGGAGACTGTCACACATCTCCTTCTGGAATGTGTCTTTGCAAAGGAAGTCTGGAGGAAGATGCAGTGGTTTTTGTTCAGGTTCATCCTGAGCAGCTCCGTGATACAGGACTCAGCGTTCTACGGTCTGTTCCCCAGGACACACACTAACACAAACATCAACTGTACCTTGGGGACCATCAACACAGTGAAGGATGCTGTTTGGTCTGCCTGAAACTCGTTGGTATTCCAGAACAAAAAACTGACCTCACAACAGTGTTGCAGGCTGGTTCATTCCAAGGTCCAGGACTACATGCTGAGGGACACACTAAAACCAAGGCACAGTAGGGAATGACCACTGTCTGATGTCTATCTGCTGAAGTTAAATTGGGGTCCGTTCAGTTATCGCAACCTCCCTGTTCCTCAAATGTACATAAAAATTGTTCAAGTAAGACTTGCCTTTGGCTTGTTTGGGTAGAGTTAAACTCCAATGTTGTTTGTTTCCCTGACAGGCTACTGAACAGAGCCAAATTGCATTTGTGACTATGTATATCTAAAGTTCTTTTTTATGAATAAAGCATATTTTTGAAATAAAATAAACCAGCCATCCAACCAACTGATCTAAGCAATAAGCTTCCATTGAAGAGACTGTTACCTAAAATGTAACCATTGGAATTGAAAGTAAATTATTGACCTAATTAAGTGGTTTGTTAGATAGTGAATTCACTTCAAGTCAGAGAAGTACAAACAATGATCTGTCCTGGTGCCTCAAACAATTAACTGTACATATTAATAACAAAGTAGAAAGTGCTGGAGAAATTCATCAGGTTTGGCAAGGTACCTGAAGTGAGGAAAAGCAGGGTTAATGTTTAAGTTCAGTGACCCACTGCCAGACTTGCTGAATTTCTCCAGCACTCTTTGTTTCTGTTTCAGATATCCAGCATCCACGGTTCTTTGTTTTATTTTCTTTCTGTTTTATTTTCTTTCTGTATTATTAATTTGGATGAAACAGTGAAAAGTCATCCACCCAAACTGGTTTTGCTGGCTTCATAAATAGTGTAGATGGAAGCACAAAATAGACAGGAGTATAATACTGCAAAGCGATACTGTTAGGTTGAAGAAGCATGTGAAATTATGGCAGATGGATTTCAAAGCAGGTACAGAAATGATTTGTACTTAGTGAGTCACTGACACAAATGATCTGCAGTGAGGGCAGGTGAGGGAATGTTGCGGTTTCACCAGAGAATAAGGTCGCACACAGGTTTGGATGAAGGCTTTAATGCAGTGCTCAGATAAAGGCTGATGGGAAGCTATGCAAAAGTGAGGACTGCAGACGCTGGACACCAGAGTTTAGATCAGAGTGGTGCTGCCTGACCTGCTGTGCTTTTCCAGCACCACTCTGATGGGAAGCTATGATTGGTACACGGCTGACCCGAAAACCTGTCAAGGAGCACAGACAAGTCCAGCTCCATTTTGGTGCACGACGTTACACAGAGTTTGGAACCCATCCTTTCCAGTGTAGAAGTCCCGGTCACCTACCTGAAAACACTTGCAGGTCCAATCACGATGCATCTGATAGTTGATGTACCAGCTTCCGTTGCGACAAAAGCAGCAGCTTGTTAGAGTGGAAGCTCAGACTGAGATCATGATACCTCAGCTTGCTGCCTACTAGCTTGTTGCTGCTACCATGAGTGTGTATGTCAGTGCTTAAAGTCTTGCAGCAATCCAGAAATTGTACAGCAGTACATTATTAGGATTGTTGACGAATATCGCAGAGAATTACTTGTTGCCCATGAGGCATATGCCTGCTGTTCTCTCTCAAGATGACATCATTGATTTTCCCACCACAATCACGCTGAAGACCAGTGGGAATGGTGAGTATAGCATCCACGATTGGGAACAAGTGGTCTGTGCAGAGTGCTTGCAGACATAACAATAGTCTTTAGCACCCACACCACAACTTTCTCTCCTTTTTAAAAAACTGACAC
Source organism: Chiloscyllium plagiosum (assembly GCF_004010195.1). Taxonomy (NCBI): domain Eukaryota; kingdom Metazoa; phylum Chordata; class Chondrichthyes; order Orectolobiformes; family Hemiscylliidae; genus Chiloscyllium; species Chiloscyllium plagiosum. The sequence goes on along the minus strand of NC_057722.1, from coordinate 26,514,573 downwards.
TGCAAACTGTCATGCACTTCTGCAAACTCAGAGATAACAGAAATTAATCAGCAACTTGACAGAAAGTGGTAAATAGCCCTGGTGGAGGTGTGGGGTGGGGTGAGGGCTGATTTTTTCTGCTGTTAGACATGCATTCAGAGAAAACACTAACTAAAGCAGTGACATTGAAAATGGTTGGGCTGGCATTAGATCAGCATACATCAGCAGATTTCCAGTGCCTGCTCCAAAGAACGGTGCTCCTGAATTCCCTGAAATAGTATGAACCATTCCAAAAGTGTGTGCTCATGCGTGGCAAATAATGTCTTGGTTTTGGTACAGTTAACTTTTTTCTCACTGCTGGGGGAGTCTCCTAAGGGTGTTATGACCTTAAAATCACAGCCAGACCATACAGCAGAAACATGTGGAAACACTCTTCCAAATTATGGTAGAATCGTCTCCCAGGTATGCATGAGGTTCCATTTATAATTTTAAATAGGCAAATGACACATTTTTGTTAGTCTAGGGATATGATCTAGGGATCAATAACTGGAGTTTAGATACAGCAATCTCACTGAATGGCATATCAGACTTGAGGGCCTGAATGACCTACTCTTGTTCTTATGAAGCTGCTCAAAATATACACAAGTTAAATTTATTGGAATGAAATTATTTAAAAAAGTATTTATACATAAAATAAAGCAAAAGTCAGATCAATCCACAAGATATTAAAAGTATTTTCCTCAGAGACATTTTCCCTTTATATATGATCTGCCCTTTTCACAAACAGGAATACCCTGCAGTATCTGGTAAAGCCGATAATATATTATCTCTGAATGACCATTAGGCAGGTTCTCAGTGGCTTCAATCCCACAGAGATTTACTGTTTTAAAAATACTTGGCAAAAGGTCAGAAGAGTCATCCCGCATCTGCAATTTGTTATTACACTTCAAAACAGTCGATTACTTCACAACCTATGAGGAGATCCATGTCTGAGAATATTAGAATCAGCAAAAACCTTTATTAAAAATGTTGAAAGTCTGAAATCTGGCAAGTATCTGAAGGAAACTATTCAAAATTATAGTAGATCCAGCAATGTCCAGGAAGAGAAATTACAGATTAATATTTCAAGTATAACCTTTTGCCAATTCTGAAAACAGAATGTTAGCATTGCAGTCAAAAAAGTGAGAGTAAAATGGGGCATGGGGCAAAATGCAGAAAATCAGTGATGTGAATGTGATGTTTTATAAGATGATTATGCTTTGTAATGGCTTCTTTAATTCAAGGTAAAATGGGCTAGAGTCATAGAGTCACAGAGGTGTACAGCACGGAAACAGACCCTTCGGTCCAACTTGTCCATGCCGACCACATATCTCAACCCAATGGAGTCCCACCTTACAGCACCCTGCCCATATCCCTCCAAACCCTTCCCATTCATATACCCATCCAGATGCCTTTTAAATGTTGCAATTGTACTAGCCTCCACCACTTCCTCTGGCAGCTCATTCCACACACGCACCACCCTTTGCATGAAAATGTTGCCCCTTAAGTCCCTTTTATATCTTTCCCCTCTCACCCTAAACCTCTAGTCCTGGACTCCCCCAACCCACAGAAAAGACTTTGTCTGTTTATGCTATGGTATTCTGTTTATACTACTGTATTCTAAGATGGCATCGGAGAGATGGATTCTAAGGTGGCCCTGATCTCTTGTAGTCAGGTACACATGACAATAATATCCAACCTAAAAGAACCCATCCACTGGCAATGTAAGAAATCCAGAAGATTCATTGTGACTGAAGTGGGTCAGGAGTGCGGTGTGGGGGCACGGGGATGGCGAAGACTCTCCCCAGTGGGCCTTAACACGAGTGTTCTATTTGGGACTTCTCCAGACACACAGAGATGTGCCTTTTGACAGTCACTTGACATAATGACTCAGCAAATAGGAAGATACAGACCCATTGGAAGTTGGGACTGATGTTGGACCAGTTCCTGTAAAGACTCTAATTCTGTGGTTAGCAGGTAGTGAATTATAACTACACTGTAAGATTTTGGTCAGATTAAAAATGAAAGGGAATACAATTTCTGTAGTTTAGAGTGTTAATTGGCTACTAAATAGTGTTTAGTTGTTAATGCTTTTAGTTTCCTTTTTCCTGTAAAAATCTTAAAACTTAGTCTGTACCAGAATAATAACAATTATTAGAATAAAAGGAAATGGCTTAACCCAAAAGCAGGGAATGGTTGTGATATACTGTAAAATGTTACCTCAGTAGGCAATGAAAATCCATTTAAATTACATCATCCTGTTGCTGGCAAGTGAGACATATTGGCAAAGCTTTTCATCTGGTACTCATCAGGATAACTGAAGAAACATGCTGTTTGATTCAATTAACCAAGTGCTAGGATGTATGGCTTAGCTACTTTACCAGCCCTGAATTCATCCAGAACACTCATACAGAATTCATACCATCATAACTCGCCCCACCCTTACACATACTTCTCAGCTTCCCTGGAGAGTGTGCTGTTGAAGCAGTGCAGATAAAGCTGATGGCTTTGAGTTCCTGCTGAGAAGGGAGTACATGGGCATTTCCAGCTTGGTTTGAAACAGGGAACATTGAGAGATGAATTAGAATAATTTCAATACCTACAATGCACCATCACCTCTCCTGAACTTCCATCTATGTACCCCAGAAGTAGATAACAAATGACTTAGACGTTTAATCAAATTTTGACATATATTAGCATGTTTAACAGTCTCCATGGTATCTCAGTGATGCAGTGGGATCACTTCTTATATTAATCAACTTGCATGATAGCACGGAGGCTGTGCATCTCAAAATAGTTACAGAATGAGGCCATTTGGGTCACTGTGCTTTTGGTTGCTGTTTTAAAAAAGGGACTCCTCCACCTTTTCCCCAAAGCTCTGCATATTTTCCCTTTTCAAATAACAATCCAATTTCCCTTTGAAGCTTCCATTGATCCTGCTTGTTGAGTTTGGCGTTAGGTGAGTGAAAGGGTTTTAATGTACAGAACTGAATGAGAGGCTACTGGTCCACTTAGAAACGATATGAAAAAGTGCACCAACTAACTTTTATCTCTAATATAAGGTCATTGAGCTTGCATCCTGGTCTTCAGGACGAAGCTGCTGGCACTGACTTTAATAGCCATTTGCTCCTTCTTCTTGTACAGTAACTGGCTGGAAGGTCTCCTATCCCTCATTGGGAAGGGGGCCTTTTTCATCCTATTCACCTCCTGCACTAAGACCTCCAGTATTGCTTCAAGGAACTACAGGACACAATCTCTGACAGTTTGACCGATTTGCACTCTTCTCCCGGCTCAGAGGCTGTCGTAACCAGTTCACACACCTGCTGTTACTAGCTTTAATTGGCACAGTCCAGCTTTAAGTGGTTAAAGCCTTGTCTGACCATGGGAAAGCTGCTCAGACACTCAGTAGTACACTTAGTACTGGGCAGCATGGTACTAACATTTAAGTAACAAATAACACCAAATTGGATGACTGTGATCATCACACCATTCCCAATCTAATTCACTCTTCCTCTTTTATATTTTTTTGCTCTACTTCTACCAGTGAATTTAGCTTTCTTACACCAAAAAAAAACTTTTACAAATAATACACTTATATGTGAAGTTCAAATTAAATTGCCCTGTTGTAATCTCCGGTTCAAAACAATCAGCCCATCCTCAATAATGAAAAGAAAATCTTAATCACAGCTCATTACAATATCATATGCTTTGTGCAAGTTGTATGTGGGTAGCATAACAAACTGGCTTGGTAGCTTTACCAGATTAACCTTTTTGAATAAGATCATTATGTACACTGCCCAGGTGAACTGGAATCCAGCAGCACCTAAAGGTTTCTAGGAAACGTTAACTCCAAAGTAGTGGTAAGGAGATGGATAAGCTAATTTAATAACTGAACTGAAGAGCTGTGTCCAACTACAAGGCCATCTTCAATGACCCTGGACCTTGGGAAGTTGTAGCTAAGATCACCAATTTTTTAAAATCTCAATTTCCTCACAGGGTAACACAGGGATTATGGTCAGCACTTCCAACTCCTTTTGTATTGACCAAGAACAGGAACAAAATTTGCACTTATAGAGCAACTATATCTATCATAGAATAACATCCTAAAGCACTTCAGAGTGAACCATATTCAATATGGACAATAAACCAAAGAAGGCGAGATGATAGGGAAAAGATCATCAGGAACTTCTTAGGAAAGTATCAGATAAAAAAAAGAAAGTGGTTGAAAGTCTTAACTAAGTTTGGTCAGAGTAGTAAGAGCAGGCCAAAGAAGGAGACAGGGTTGGAGGTGCGGAGAGGGGTTCCAGAGTTTAGGGTTAAACAGGTAAAGGCACAGCTGCCAATGGGGAAAAGAGTGAATGGGAATATTCATACGAGTAGAGATCAAAGAATGCAGAGAGAAATTTGTGGCATCGGTGGAGGCTATGGACAGATAGGAGTGAAATAATGGAGGGATTTGAACACAAGAATGAGATTTGAGACAGTTAAAACTAAGACATTGTGTACTGTGAGCCAGTGTAAGTCAGCAAGAACACAAATGATGAATGCACAAAGTGGGTTAGAGCATTGGCAACAGACACTTGGATGAGCTCAGGTTTATAGAGCTCATAGAATGGAAGTCAAATTACGACAATATTTAAACTGTACAGTTCTATCAGATTATACTTTTACTGCATTTCTATTCAAAGAGGACATAGAAGCTTCAAGACAATGAAAAGAATTATTGTCACAATTATTTCCAAGTATTAGAGAGGCCGTGTCATGAGCTAGGCTGGAAAATCACAGCTATTTCAGCTTTGAAAAGTCACAGTTGATTTGAGATCTCCAAGAGACATGCAAGATAAATGGTACAAAATGAGTCAATCCGAGAAGTGTTCCAAATTAAACTGTAACAGCAGAACATGTGGCACAAGTTCAAACCCGCAAAAAACGAAGTCAGATCAGAAAACAGGAATTTCCTCTTCACACAAGGGGTAATTAACCCGTTAAGTACATAAGGCGGTGGAGACAAAAATCCTGCAAATTGGTTGCTTTGGTTCTTTTTAACCAATGAAGTAATCAGTGACTGCTAGTCCTCTCAAGTTACTTTAATGTGAACTCAAGATTTCTGAGCATGAGAACTGGCTGGAGGCACTGTGGGGCTGAGGATTTCCTGGAGTACACACTCGAGGAGGTGGTCATCCTCCAGTTGGAGAGAGTTCAGAGGCTGGGAAGTGGATGATTATCCATCACAGTGAAAAGGCAATGGAAATCTTTAGGTGTACAGCATTCTCAAACCACTTTTCAGTTCTATATTGAATAAGGGTGAAGGTGCTGACACCTGAGGGAGGGGCAGTGCAATCACGGGCATATTCTGGGAAAAAAAACTACACCAAAGCACACAGCTTAGTGGGGCATTTGATACCCAGTGAAATAGACAATCTGTCTGCAGTAATCTTGCACTCTGTCTTGTCTCTGCAATGCCTATATAAAGAGAACAGCTGAAAGGGAGCAGAATGCTTCACTTAGGGAAGGGGACAGTCAGATGATCTGGCTAATGTGGGAAAAGGAATCGTTAAAACATTCTTTCAATGGATATGGGTGTCACCAGCTAGGCCAACATTTATTGCCCATCCATAACTGCTCTCGAAAAACTGATGGTCCCTGTGGTGGAGGTACAGTGTGGTTAGCAATGGAGTTCCAGGAAGGAACGGGAATATAGCTCTAAGTCAGGATGGTGTGTGGTTTGGAAGGAACCTCTGGTAGTGTTCTTGGGTGCACCTGCTGCTCTTGTCCTACTAGGTGGTGGGGATTGTGAATTTGGAGGGTATTGTGAAGGAGCTTTAAGTTACGCAGTTCATTTTGTAGACTGAGCTTGGAGTTGAATAGATTGGCATTGGTAGATTAGTTAAGATCCAGTAGCAGAATTTTAAGAGCTGGCGAGGAAGTTAAAGAGTAATACCTCAAATGTAGTAATATTTGTACTTTTTTTCATCAATGCCATATGCCCATGATTATAGAAACATTAAGATAAGCCAGATTAATGCATGGTTGGAGAAATTACATAGATGGGAGTTGTTTGAGGATTCCTTGGTACAGGGCCAATTCTATTGCAAGACAGATTTGTACAAGATGAATGGGTTACAACTCAATAAGATCTGGACCAGCCTCCTTAGAATGTTACTTAAACAGAAGGCTCTAAACAAATTGGTAGGCAGGCGGGGCACCAGGATAATGTATCAGACAGAGAATAAAAGGTGTACAAAGGTCTGAGAGAGAAAAACATCATGGGATTAAAAAGTCGGTCAGAAATTGGTAAGATTAGACAGGGGGAAATATGATGCAAATTAAGATGGGTTCGCAGTGCATGAACATAAATGTCCAGAGTGAGGTGAATACAACTGGTAAGCTTCAGGCACAGATAGCCACATAGGACCGTGATTTAATGGAAATAAAAGGGACTGAAAAAGAAGAAATTGGAAACTCAGTGTTCTGCTCGACAATATATTCAGGAAGGTTAGGCAAGGAAAAGAGAGTGGGCAAGAAACTAGCAGTGAACATCAATGACACTTGTTGCAACATAGAGAAATATGATGTAATTGAGGGATCAAAGACAGGAATGAGCTGATTAGAAATAATAAACAAATGATCAACTACCTGCTAAACAGCAGCAGACCAAATAGTGGAATCAAGACAAAAAAATCAATTTTCAGGCAAATATCAGAGACAATAACTAAGTGATAAAGGGGGTTGTAAATTATCTAAATATACACTGGGAATTAAATAGTGCAAAAGGCAAAGAAAGGAATGAATTTCTAAAATATGTGCAAGAGATTTTTATTGACCAGGATGCTTCAGACCAATGAGGAATGATGTTGTGTCGGATTCAGGATGAGGAGTGAAATGTAGCAATGTTTCAGAGGAACAGCAATTGAAAAATGGTGATCACTATATTCAACTTTACAATTGTTATGAAAAAGGACAAGGAAAAATCAACTGTGAAAATCTTCAATTGGAAGAGAGTTCATTTCAGTGAGTTTGAAAGGGATTTAATTCAGTTGGATTATAATCAAAGTTTGGGAGGTAGATCAGTAAATGAGTAGATAAAGTGTGCAGCTAGAAAAAGCACAACAGGTCAAGCAGCATCGGAGGGGAAGGGGCGTTAACGTTTCAGGTCGGAACCAAATGAGCAATGGTAAGCCTGCAAATTGAGATAATTTGACTATCACACTTACACAAGTTAGAAAAGAAATGCACCCAAAGCTAAAAAGCCCTGCATGACATTAGAGCTCAAAATTAAAAAAAAAAGGAGACCTGAGATCATTTTTATGTTTGCAATTGAATGTACCAGGGAGAATTTAAAGGTTAATAAAAAATGCAAACGAAACCTCTGAAAATAGATTATTAGATAATATAAAAAGAACTCCCAAGTCTTCTTTTAGCAGATACACATGAAACGCATAGTCAAATGAAAGGCTGAACCATACAGATATCAAAGAACACCTTCAAATGGAGGCTGAGGTACTAACTTAGTACTTTGCATGTGTCTTCACTAACCATAATGTAGTCAAAGTCACTGTAAAAGGTAGTAGAGAAACAGATAGGGATAAAAAAGAAAAAAGAATGTATTTAAATGGTTGGCAGCATTCAGAAGTAGAGAAGTTAGTGTATCCAAATGGTGCATCATATTCTACATCCTTAAGGTAGTGACAGCCAAACTTGTCAGGCTCAGCCATATTTTACCAATCCTCATGCACTGACGTCAATATTTGTTAAAAGGCGTTTTAAATGACTTGATTTAACTCCTTAAAGAGGTAACAGAATTCATAAGGGTATGTGGTTCATGTTGTGTACATAGACTTGACACCAAAATTGGAGGTGTAGTGGACAGCAAAGAATGGTACCTCAGATTACAACAGGATCTTGATCAGATAGGCCAATGGACTGAGGAGTGGCAGATGGAGTTTAATTGACATAATTGCTAGATGCTGCATTTTGGGAAAGCAAATCTTAGCAGGGCTTATACACTTCATGGTAAGGTCTTAGGGAGTGTTATTGAACAAAGAGACCTTGGAGTGCAGGTTCATAGCTCCTTGAAAGTAGAGTTGCAGGTAGATAGGATAGTGAAGAAGGCATTTGGTATGCTTTCCTTTATTGGTCAGAGTATTGAGTATAGGATGAAAGTGAGGACTGCAGATGCTAGAGATTAGTTAAGATTAGAGTGGTACTGGAAATGCACAGTAGGTTAGGCAGCATCTGAGGAACAGGGAAATTGATGTTTTGAGCAGGAGTCCTTCCTAATGAAGAGCTCCTGCCCAAAACATCGATTTTCTTGTTCCTCTGATGCTGCCTAACCTACTGTGCATTTCCAGCACCACTCTAATATTGAGTACAGGAGTTGGGAGGTCATGTTGCGGCTATACAGGATATTGGTTTGGTCACTTTTGGAATGTTGCATGAAGTTCTGGTCTCCTTCCTATCAGAAAGATGTTGTTAGACTTGAAAGGGTTCAGAAAAGATTTACAAGGATGTTGCCTGGGTTGGAGGATTTGAGCTAGAGGGAGAAGTTAAATAGGCTAGAGCTGTTTCCCCTGGAGCATCAGAGGCTGAGGGGTGACCTTATCGAGTTTTATAAAATCATGAAGGGCATGGATAGGATAAATAGTCAAGTTCTTTTCCCTGCGGTTTGGGATTCCAGAGCTGGAGGGCAGAGGTTGAGGGTGAGAGGGGAAAGATATAAAAGAGACCTAAGGGGCAACTTTTTCACACAGACAGTGGTGTGTGTGTGGATTGGGCTGCCAGGGGAAGTGGTGGAGGCTGGTACAATTGCAACATTTAAAAGGCATCTGGATGGTTTTATGAATAGTAAGGGTTTAGAGGGATATGGTCTGGGTGCTGGCAGGTGGGATAGATTGGGTTGGGATATCTGGTCAACATGGACAAGTGGGACCGGTGGGTCTGTTTCCGTGCTGTACATCTCTATGACTTTATGACTTCATAGAATCCCTACGGTGTAGAAGCAGACCATTCAGCCCACTGAATCCAAACTGCCCCTCCAAACAGCATTCAACCCAGACCCACCCCCTCTCTATTCCCCCCCAACCCTGCATATTTTGGACTGTGGGAGGTAACCAGAGCACCTATGGTAAATCTGCAAACTTCACACAGACAGTCACCCAAGGGTGGAATCAGACCCGAGTCCCTGGTGCTGTGAGGCCACTGTGCCACCCAAGAAGGCATTTGACAAAATATCGTGTCAACTTTTTGGTAGAAAAATTGAAGCCAATGGCAGTAAAAAGGCACTAGTGGATTGGCTAAAGGAGAAATAGCAGAGATGAATGGTTGCTTTTCAAACTAGTCAAGTGTGCAGTCATGTTCTCTGATGTGGGCGTTCAAACTAGGGACCACCACCATTTCAAACATATAATACCCTGGACTTGGGTTTACAGGGAATAATTTCATAGTTTGCATATGACATAAAATTCAAAACACCAAGCACAGTACAGTCAGCCATCAAGAAGAAATATACAAATGAATGAAATAAATAGACACATGATAGTTGAAATTTAACACAAGAGATTTTAATAGGAAGAATAGTGAGAAGCAAAACATACTACAAACATATTATAAGGGAGGAGACAAACAGATTGACCTGAGGTTACACATACACACTTCTCTGAAGGAGGTAGCACAATTGAGAAATCTAATAAGAAGGGCATAACAATTTCTTGGCTTTACAAAGCAAGTACAGAAAGCACGCGGATTACACTAATGTTGTAATATAAACCTTTAAGAAACACTGAATAGGCTCTAGCTGAGCACGCAGTTAATTTTGGACATTGCCCTTTGTGAATAATGCAAAATTCCAGAAAGCAGAAGAAAGAAACAGGATTTCTTTTAAGAGAAGGTTAAGGGATGTTCAAAATCTTGAAGGATTTTGATAAGAGTAGGTCAGAAAATATTTCCATTGGCAGAAGGGTCAGTAATGAGAGGATACCAATTTATGGTTATTGGTAAAAGATTAGATTCTTAAAAATGTTCTCTTAAAGATGTAATGTCATTGTCATTTAATCATTCTAAGTGTAATTATTTTTTTGTTTAATTATTTTAACATGACATTACTTAATGACTTCTAATGAATAAGTGTAGTTGAGTGAAGTAAGTATGTAAGATGGTATGAGGTGAGTTAAGTGGGGAGGTGGGAAGGGTGGCAGATGGTTAGGGTGGTAAGATAGCAGGTTTTTCAGTGGTTGGTGGGTAGGCTGGTGAGATGGTAGGTGGGTAGAATAGTATCGTGATGGGATGTTGGAAAGATCTGACTTTAACGACATGTCAGCACATAAATAATGGACCAACCTCCTATCACACTGTCCATGTCTATAGTTTACCAATTCTTTATTAAAAACAGCTGGTGAAGAAAACTGAACTGCTTTCCACCACCAACATCTTCAACTTACTGACCAGTATGTCTCTAAACCAAAGTTTCTCAGAGTATATCATTTATAAGAAGGGATGCAAATAGTGTTCAAGGTGAAAAAATGTATCATCACGCAAGAAGTTGAATAATGAGCTTGTTAGCTTGTAGAACTAAAATTGTAGCTGAGCACATACACTGTTATAAAACTGGTTTCAAGTTCTGTGGCACAAAATCACAAAATTACAGGCTTATTTCTGTGCATTCTGGGCTTCCAGAAAAGTATGTCTTTCTATGAGTAAGTTTACAACTTTGTTTCAAATGAATAAGAAGCAGCTACCAACAAAACCAACGTTTTTATAACAATTGGTGCTTGTACCATCAATAAGTGAAATGAAGATTGATATTAGAAAATGTTTTATGATGAAAAACCCCTGCTTAATTCAGTAAAATACAAGTGTTTGACTTCAAGGCTTTAATGTGCACTTGGGTAATTCAGATTTTAAATGGACATGGTATTGGATTGGAAAACTGCCAAACCCTTCTCCACATGCATAATGAATTATTGAAACAAATTTCATGTTGATGCATACTAATATTAAATATCTTCTACATATTTGCCTCATGAATGGTGAAAGGTCACTTCTGCAAAATGCCAGAAATGGAGTTGCATCGCGCTGCTTTTCAGTGTTTAGAGCACCACTTTGAATCCCAGGCTTTAAATAATGAAAACAGGCCTTTGTAAATTTGCATTTCAGGAATTTGCAAGGATTTGGCTTTTGAGCATATCCTTTTGTTGCAAGTTCTATGAATTCTGTGCTAACAAACAGGCTTAATGACTTGGTCATGTTAGCAACTTCGAGCAGAAGCTTAAATTTGACTGTTGGATGCTGGGGGCAGCAGAATTTCCCACAGCAGTGAACATCAAGTCAAATCTTCGGCTTTTCTCACTTACCAATTCGCAACAAATCAACCTCTTCCACAAGATAGGCACAGTTGAGGAGAGTACTCAGCAGAATGACTTCAGATGCGCAAACCACTCGAGTGAGTCTTCAAATCCACTTTACTAGTGGGCAGCCACACTCAAACCTCACAAGGTAATGGGAGATATTGAAGAAATGGGTGTGACTGGTTTGCTCTGCAGAAAGCTAGACAGACTCAATGAGGTGAATGGCCTATTTCTGTGGCATACTGGCTCAATGTCTCACAGGGAGTGACACAAGAGTAACAGGTCAGCAACATAACAGGTTTATTCTCCAACTTACTCTTCCATTTAGTGTGGTTTCCAATGCGGGAGCAATATCATAGAATCTCCGACAAATGCTTGACATTGATGAAGACAGTCATTGCTGGAGTTGTATGTTAGGACCATGGGAAGGTTCTGACACAACTGACTCTGTGGGAATTGCCTGGGAAGTTGAAACTTCTCATTCGCAATTAATTGGCACCTGGAAGCCCTTGAGATACTCCCAACTCTAAATTAGTGTCAGAGATTTTGAAAGGTTCTGATGCTAATAGGCACCCCAGAGAAAGAAGACTCAAAAATTGATCTGACACTTGAATAACTATTAAACCTACAATCCTCAACAGATCACCCCACCCCCTCCCCCGACCTTTTGACTGTCCCCCCAGCCTGACCCCTGTGGACATGGTGCCCTTGTTGTAAGATAATTGATAACATTCCCACTACATTGTTGTCCTTATTCTCTTCAATGGTACATACTAATGGGAAAGGCCGGAGCTGTTAGAATATCCTTGTTAAGTTTTTAGGGCATATACAACACAGTTCAAGTGACTGTCCAGGATCTTGGAAAGCTTTCTGAGTGCTGAGACAAGCTGTCAGTGTTCCATCAAAATCCTAACTTGCAATGTTCAGGTGGTGTGAAGACTTTGTGAAGTCAACAGTTGAGCCACAGTTTGCGGTGACTGCACTGCTCTTGACATTACACTAGGATATTAGTAGTGGGGAATTCTCTAATGTTGGTACAATTGAAGATTGCAGGTTATTACTGAGGGATCATGATATGCTTTGATTTGGGGTCAGGATGACAGAAGGTTTGGAGAACACTGGTGTAGTCTTTCATATATCAATACCTTCATGGACAAGTCTGTCTGTAACATGAGGAGAGTGAGGACTGCAGATACTGGAGAGTCAGAGTCAAAACGTGTGGCACTGGAAAAGCACAGCAGGTCAGGGAGAATCTGAGGAGCAGGAGAGTTGACATTTTGGGCATAAGTCCTTCATCAGGAATATAGAGGAGGTAAGGAGGCTGAGATATAAATAGGGGAAAGGAGCTGGGTCTGGGGGAAGGTAGCTGTGAAGGTGATAGGTGGATGCAGGTGGAGGATCATAATGATAGGTTGACGGGGAGGCTGGAGTGGATAGGTGGGAAGGAAGATGGACACGTAGGTCAAGTCAACAGGAGGGTGCCGAGTTAGAGGGTTGGATCTGGGATGAGGTGGGTGGGGAGATGAGGACACTGGTGAAGTCGATGTTGATGTTGTGTGTGCCGAGGGTCCCCACATGGAAGATGAGACGTTCTTCCTCCAGTAGTTGGGTGGCTAGTATTTGGCGATGGAGGAGGCCCAGGACTTGCATGTACTTGGGAGAATGGGTGGGGGAGTTGAAATAGTCGACCACTAGGCAGTGGGGATGTTTGGTGCATATATCCCAGAGATGTTCCCTGAAATGTTCCGCGAGTTGATGTCCTATCTCCCTCTTGCAGAGGAGACCACATTGAGAGTAACAGACACAGTAGATGAGGTTGGTCGATGTGCAGGAAAATCTCTGCCAGATGTGAAAGTACTTTTTAAAGCTCATCAAAGTACTTTTTAAAGCTTTCCCTCCTCAACTACCTTCCAAGGCAGTGCATACCAGACACCCACCACCCTCAGGTTTTTCCTCAAATCCCCTTTAAATCCTCCTTTCTCATTAAGATTATAGCCCTTTGTTATTGACACTTCAACTGAGGGGAAGAGCTGCCTTCTATTCACCTTGTCCATACCCCCTCCTAATCTTATACATCCCCCCCTCAACCTTTATCATCTTATAGCCATGTCTTTCAGGCCTTGATCAGTTTAGTTAAGGGTTACATTGCCAAGCCACCGTAGGGGTCACCTAAATGCTGCTGAACTAATATTTCTTCCATCTAGCACATCACATCTATGATCCAGACACTGATGCAACAGTACTTTCAGAAACGCTGGTTTCCCTGATTCTGTTATGTCAGTTGCAGCAGATGTTCTGCAAGAAATGTGTACACGTTTTCATCCTGTGAGGAGCTGAAAACAGAATCCATTGCCAACTTATTCTGGCATGAATTCTTCCCACAAGCAGAGGAAGCAACTTCATCTGTTACAGCTAAACATTCACAAAGTGACCAATAGTCACAAACTAGTTTCAGCTAATCGGTTCTCTCAAACATGAGCCCAGAATTAATTGTCCTCAACTACAACTTGCATATAGAGAGTACCTTCAATAGAAAAAGGCATTTAGTGGAAGCATACTTATTTAAACATTGAAACCAATGGAGGTATTGGACATGTAACAAAATAATTGGTCAAAGAGACAGGAGAATGCTTCGTGACAATGCCTCTACCAATCAGAATTAACTTGTTAATCAAACAGAACTCTCCTCTGTTTGAGGATTGCAGATGCTGGAGATCAGAGTTGAGAGTGTGGTGCTGGAAAAAAAGCACAGCAGGTCTTTTCCTGTTTCCTGATAAAGGGCTTATGCCCAAAACATCAATTCTCCTGCTTCTCAGATGATGCCTGATCTGCTGTGCTTTTCCAGCACCACACTCTCAACTCAGAACTCTCCTCTCTGACGTATAAATGTTGTTTTCCCTTTACCATGCTTCTCCTTGCTGGTTTTGCCAGTGAATGCAAGAGGAAAAGCTTCAACAAAATTTGTCTGATCTTTTCAGCCATATTCAAGTACTGTGTCACCAAATTACTACGTTAATCTTCCTGACTTCTACATGTTTCTACAGAAAGAGGTTCTAGCTCTCTCATTCTAAACTGGAAAGGTCTATCAATTCCGCTTCCAATTCAGCCTGCCCTCATCTCTGATTCCTGCCTTCTCCTCTTTGACATTTCTGTACCTGTTTCTGGGGATAGGCTTGCCACCAATATTCATTAAAAACCCACTGACTCCCATAGTTACCTCGACTATATATCCTCAAATCTCACTTCCTGTAAAGACACTGGCCCATTCTCCCAGTTTCTCCGTCACCATCATATCTGTTCTGATGATGCTATGTTCAACTGGGATGGAGGTCCTCAGGAATATCCACCCTTTTCCTTAACCAAGGATTCCCAACCATCAAGGTCAACAGAGCCCTTAGCCATGTTCGACCCATCTCCTGCACTTCTGCCCTCACCCCTCTCTTCCCTCCCACAACAGTGATAGTGTTTCCATGGTGCTCTCTTATGACCCCACCAGTCTCCTCATCAAAAGGATGGTAAGCTGTCATTTCTGTCACCTCCAATGCAATGCCACGATCAGCCACATATTCCCCACCCCTCCCTTGTCAGCAATCTGCAGGGACTGTCCCCTCCAGTACATGCTGGTCCATTCCTTCTCCATTCCCAACATTGCCTCACACCTCCATGGCACCTTCCCATACACTGGCAGAAGGTATAATACTTGCCCATTTACCTACTTCCCCCCGCCCCCCCACTATCCAAGGCTCCAGACACCTTCCAGATAAAGCAGCAATTTACGTGTAATTTACTCAATCTAATCTTCAGTATTTGCTGCTCACAATATGGTCTACTCTACATTGGGGAACATGGTAGCTTAGTGGCTAGCATTGCTGCCTCACAACGCCAGGGACCCAGGTTTGGTTCCAGCCTTAAGCGACTGTGTGTGTGGAGTTATCATATTCTCCCTGTGTCTGTGTGGGTTTCCTTTGGGTGCTCCAGTTTCCTCCCACAATCCAAAAAGGTGCAGGTTAGGTGAATTGGCTGTGCTAATGTTCAGGGATGTGTTAGTTTGGGGTAAATGTTGAGTAATAGGGTAGGGGTATGGGTGGGATACTCTTTGAGGGTCAGTGTGGACTTGTTGGGTCTAAGGGCCTGCTTCCATACTGTAGGGATTCTATGAAAATGCAGACCTATGTTTACTCTACAGAAATGACCCCAAGCTTCCATTTGCCTGCCACTTCAACACACCACCGTGCTCCCACATGAACATTTCTGTTGAAGACCAGCTGCAGTGTTCCAGTGAAGCTCAACACAAGTTTGAAGAATAACAAGTTGTTTTCTGCTTGGGGACCCTACATCCTTTGGGACTCAGCACTGAGTTCAATGACTTTACAGTCTGATTGCATCCTTCCATGTTCTTACTCCACCTCCACACCCAGTCCTGTTATGATATGGGCTGCTTTTAGCATACCTAACCCATTTGCACCCACTCTCAGGCCTATTATCACATTGTTTGCTTTCAGCAGGGACTATCCATTGTCTGCTACCCTCAGTTCTCATATTTCAGCTTCTCTTCTGTCCTGTCCATAATCCCTTCATTTACCTCCCCTTTCATATCTCTCTCCCTCTGAGCTCCATATCCACCTGGAACCAAAACATTGACTCTGTTTTCTTCCCACAGATGCTGCCAGACCTACTGAGTTTTCCCAGCAATTTCTGTTTTTGTTCCATTCCACCTATCTGCCTGCCCCCCCTTTTCCCTGCCCACACCAGTTTTTCCTAACTGCAATCAGTTCTGATGAAGAGTCACCAAACACAAAACGTGAATTCTGCCTTCTCTCCACAGATGATGCCAAACCTGCTGAGTTTCACCATCAATTTTGGTTTTTATTTCTAGTTCAGTATGTCTTTCTTGTAATTCTGGACTTTTAAACTAGGTGTCAATCCAGCAACTCTCACTGAATCCTTTTTATATGTTTCTACAGGAAACCCAACCATGATATTATGCAATCGCATTGCACTTTCATTCTGTATTACATTGCCCAGGTATTCTCTCCCAGCAAACTATTTGATTTGGCTCTTGCTGTGCTTTGAATTTGCCTATTATATGAAGCTGAACAAAAGGGATGCATCATGGTGCCTACCCTTAAATGCTCACCACTAGCTTCAATGGAAGTTTTTTTCAGATTTTTTAAAGCCAGTCTGTTATGTAAGGATTCTTGTTTGTTGTTATTAGAAGCTGTGTCGTTGCTTCTTATAACTTCCACAACTAAAATGCAGCAAACTTCATAGCAAAGTGATGAATCCACTGTTCAGTAAAAGCAATTCAAAGAACAAAGAAAATTTATAGCCCAGGAACAGGCCCTTCGGCCCTCCACGCCTGAGCCAATCTAAATGTATTGTCTAAACCTGTCGGTCAATTCCTAAGCATCTGTATCCCTCTGCTCCCCATCTACTCATGCATCTGTCCAGACGCATCTTAAATGAATCTACCGTGCCTGCCTCTACCACCTCTGCTGGCAATGCGTTCCTAATACCCACCACCCTCTGGGTGAAGTACTTACCGCGTGTATCCCCCTTAAACTTTCCACCTCTTACTTTAAAAGCATGACCTCTCGTTATTGAATCCTTCACCCGGGGAAAGAACTTGTCTCTATCTACCCTGTCTATTATACCCTTCATGATTTTGTAAACCTCATTAACCCCCCCCCCCCAATCTTTTTTCTAGTGAAAACAAACCTAACCTACTCAATCTCTCTTCATAGCTAGCACCTTCCATACCAGGCAACATCCCCGTAAACCTTCTCTGCACCCTCTCCAAAGCGTCCACATCCTTTTGGTAATGTGGCGCCCAAAACTGTACACAGTATTCGAAATGCGGCCGAACTAATTCGAGCATGGAAACTCGAGAACCATGGGGATAAATGCTGCAGCTCGGCTCATTCTCGGATACTTCTTGACCTGTGACGGCCCTATGGTTTTCTACTGAACTATGCGTACTTGTTGTACCTTGCTTGCAAATACAGACCGACAGCAGTATGTCTTTCCATCATTCACGATCGTTTTCAACATTACAAAAGCAGCTCAGCTGCAGCGTTCTGGGAATTATTCAGGTACGGGCACGTCAGGTTTCCAATCTGGAAGCTAATTTTAAAATATAGTTCTATGGTGAACTATTGGCAACTAGCCATGCACATAGGTGTCACAGCCGGAGATCGTTTCTTTAGTTTAGCGGAAATCAGCGATTCTGAACAGAATAATTAAGCGACTGCATTTAATAGCAGTAACAGTGAGAAACACTTGCAGAGAGAGAATATGAAATATTTACAGCGCCTTCCAAACTGTAGCTGTGAATTGTCATTGTCAGGATTCCAAGCGATTTAGTTCCATTTCTCCACTTGTGGCTATGTGTATACCTGCACTCTCTGCCAGCTTCAGGAAGGGCACTGCCCACCCTCAGCTCAGCACCAGTCTCTAATGCACATTACACTGTAAATAGAGGCTCGTCACCTGTCCTCCAGGTGAGCTTCCGAGCTCATTGCATTCAGCAAAGGAGTTCCTGGGGGAAACCGAACACGTCTTTTTGCTGATAAAGTCCTCTGCTCTCGTCGCAGCGTAGACCCGAGTTATTTTAAGCGTGTTTTTTTTGCTAATTACGACCACTGATTGCAGGATTAAAAACAAGTCTTTGTTCGAAAAACATGGCGCCAAGGACAGTGTCTAAGACACACCACGTTGAGTTACCAAAACAATAACAATGGAAACAGGAACTTACCCAAACAAAGAGAAATAATAACCTCGGCAGTCCCTAAAACAGCCACCTTTCTGAGGCATTTCTAAGCATTTTACTGTGACCTGGCACATGCTGATGTAATTGTAAACAACTATACTCTATTCAACTGTTTTTTTTAACGATGAGCGCAATACACACATAAGCACATGGGACTTAGCTTGAATTCTCTCTAAAGCTAATTCCTCACTGACCTGGCTTGCATTTCTTCAACAGAGCAGTCTGCAACCATCTCTCTCCATGTAGTGGACAAGCCTTCGGTGTTTTTTTAATCTTTAAAAGCGGGTGGCGGGAAGGAAGTTGAACTCCTCTTCCAGTGAGGACAATTGGAACCGTACAAAGAGAGGGGGTGGACAGAGAAAGTGCTGCTATTGAATCGGCAGGAAGCAGAGAGCATGAAGCGCTGGAACAAAGCCAGTGCATTTTGAATACAAGGAAACGGAGCTGAGTAGGAATGCTGCCGAGGCTGTTGAGCGCAAAGATCGAGGAGAGATTTAACTGCAATGGGTATAAATTACATTCTGAGCCAGGAGCCACTGGTGTTCGACTTGAAAGATAGATGCACTGTGTTCAAAAGGTCAAAGGAGTACCCGCATGGTTCTATTTCTGCCTGTCTCTTTCTGGAGTTCATGGAAAATTCCTAGTCCAATCCTCGTCGGGTCCCTTCCCATACTCTTTCTCCGGCAAATAGAATACATCATGGGTGCTGTTTCCCTCGCTGCTTTGGAATTTGAAAATGTATCAATTCCAATGTTTATCCTGTTCACACCTTCCCCATGTCCATCTCCGACTCCTACCTTCCTCAACATGTATCCATTTCTGCGGACAGGCTGGCCACCTATATTCAATACAAACTCACCAACTCCCACAGTTACCAGGGCTATGCATCCTTACACTCCGCTTCCTGTCAGGACAAAGTTAAAAATCACACAACACCAGGTTTATTTGCAAGCACAAGCTTTCAGAGCAGTGCCTCATCATCAGCTACCTGACGAAGGAGCAATGCTTTGAAAGCTTGTATTTTCAAATAAACTTGTTGGACTACAACCTGGTGTTGTGTGATTTTTAACTTTGTCCACCCCAATCCAACACCGGCACCTCCGCATCCTGTATGGGCTATATCCCATTCTGCTAATTTCTCTGCTGCATCTGTTCTAATGATGCCATATTCCACAGAGGGGCCTCAGAATTGACTATCTTTTTTTCTCAAGAACTGGCTCAAAGGTAGAAGACAGAGGGTGGCAGTGGAGGGTTGTTTTTCAGACTGGAGGCCTGTGACCAGTGAAGTGCCACAAAGATTGGTGCTGGGTCTCTACTTTTTGTCATTTACATAAATGATTTGGATGTGAGCATAAGAGGTAAAGTTAGTAAGTTTGCAGATGACACCAAAATTGGAGGTGTAGTGGACAGCAAAGAGGGTTACCTCAGATTACAACAGGATCTCGACCA
>NC_057722.1:26485778-26494023 GCF_004010195.1 Chiloscyllium plagiosum | reverse complement strand
CCATCTCCGACTCCTACCTTCCTCAACATGTATCCATTTCTGTGGACAGGCTGGCCACCTATATTCAATACAAACTCACCAACTCCCACAGTTGCCAGGGCTATGCATCCTCACACCCCGCTTCCTGTCAGGACAAAGTTAAAAATCACACAACACCAGGTTGTAGTCCAACAAGTTTATTTGAAAATACAAGCTTTCAAAGCATTGCTCCTTCGTCAGGTAGCTGATGATGAGGCACTGCTCTGAAAGCTTGTGCTTGCAAATAAACCTGGTGTTGTGTGATTTTTAACTTTGTCCTGACAGGAAGCGGGGTGTGAGGATGCATAGCCCTGGTAACTGTGGGAGTTGGTGAGTTTGTATTGAATATAGGTGGCCAGCCTGTCCACAGAAATGGATACATGTTGAGGAAGGTAGGAGTCGGAAATGGTGGAGGCTGGTACAATTGCAACATTTAAGAGGCATTTGGATGGGTATATGAATAAGAAGGGTTTAGAGGGATATGGTCTGGGTGCTGGCAGGTGGGACTAGATTGGGTTGGGATATCTGGTCGGCATGGTCAGGTTGGACCGAATAGTCTGTTTCCATGCTGTACATCTCTATGACTCTGTGACTCTAACTGAGATGTGTCCCCACCAACATAGTTATTCGGGCCCTTAGCTATGTCTGACCCATTTTCCACCCTTCTGCCCTCATCCCTTCTTTTCCCTCCCAAAACAATAATAGGGTTGTCCTGGACCCCACTTTCCACCCCACCCGCCTCTAGATCCTAACGATTATAGCTACCACCACCTCCAGTTGGATGCCACCACCAGACACATATCTCCCTCCCCTCCTCTTTCTTGTCTATTCCTCCTCTGCTCCCAACATCTTCCCACATCCCATGGCACCTTCCCATGCAATCACAGAAGGTGCAACACTTGCCTGTCTACCTCCTCCTCCCTCACCATCTAAGATCCACATCCACTAATGAACATCGGTGGCCAGCCTATCCCCAGAAATGGAAACATATCGAGGAAGGGAGGAGTCAGAGATGGACTAGGTGAAGGTGAGACCAGGGTAAAAATTGGAATGGGTACATTTTTCCATTTCCAAAACTGAGAGGGAAATAGCACCCATGATGTATTCCACTTACTGGAGAAAGAGTGTGGGAAGAGACCTGACTAGGATTGGAATGAGGAATTTTCCGTGAACTCCACAAAGAGACAGCATAAGTGGGCCCAATGGAGGTACTATCTGGGTGTTTGCCATCGTCCAGAAGCTCAACTGGACTTGTCTTGTGAATACAGTGGCTACAAGAGCAGGTCAGAGGCTCGGAATACTGCAGTGAGTAACTTACCTTCTATCTCCCCAAAGCTTGTTCACCATCTACAAATCAGAAGTGTGATGGAACACTCCTTAGTTGCCTGCAGGGGTGCAACTCCAACAACACTCAAGAAGTTTGCACCATCCAGGACAAAGCAGTCCATTTGATTGTCATTACATCCACAAGCATCCACTTCCTCCACCACTGAAACTCAGTAGCAGCAGTGTCTACATGGTGTACTGCAGAAATTCATCAAAGATCCTCAGACAGTACCTTCCAAACCCATGACCACTCCCATCCAGAAGGACAAGGGCACAGATAACTGGAAACACTATGACCTCCAAGCTCCCTTCCAAGCCATTCACCATCCTGACTTTGAAATATTTCGCCATTCCTTCAAATCCTTTCTGGGTTCAAATCCTGGAACTCACTCCCTAATGGCATTGAGGGTCAATTCACAGCAAATGGACTGCAGCAGTTCAAGAAGGCAACTCACCATCACCTTCTCAAGGGCAACTAGGGACGGGTGATAAATGTTTGCCTAGCCAGCGACACCCAAATTCCACAAATGAATAAAACAAAAGGCTGCAGCCACACCTAGGTGAAGCAGTGATTTGCCTACACTTCACCCAGTCTAGGCGAAAGTGGGTACTGCAGATGCTGAAGATTAGAGTCAAGATTAGAGTGGTGCTGGAAAAGCACACCAGGTCAGGCAGCATCCGAGGAGCAGGAAAATCGACATTTCAGGTAAAAGTTCTTCATCAGCTCTCGGATGCTGCCTGACCTGCTGTGCTTTTCCAGCACCACTGTAAACTTCACTCAGTCTACTGTATTCGGCTGCTCAGAGTGTGGTTTCCTCTACACAGGGTGGATGAAATGCAAGTTGTCTGACTGCCTTGCGGAACACCTACATACTGTCAATAAAAATGATTCCAAGTTGCCTGCCACTTCAGCACAACACAGTGTGTTTGGGCCAACATTACTGTCTCGGGCCTGCTGCAGTGCTCGAGTCAGGCTCAGCTCAAGCTGGAAGAACAGCATCTCCATTTGGAGGTATGGCAGCCATTGGGGCTCAGCATCATATTCAATCATATGTCTCTTACCCGTCCGCTCACCCAGGTCCTATCATGACATGGTTGCTTTCAGTACAGCCAACTCATTATCACTCACTCATAGTTGCCTTAATCACTTATCTAGTTCTTCTCTCCGCCCCCCCACCCCTCACCCACCACCCCCCAATCAGGAACCTGCTGTGATCAACTTAAATACCACCTTTGCCTCCAGTGGAACCATCTGTTCTTTCCACTTTGACAGTTAGACACACCATTGTTCTGCCTTTCTCACATTACAATCACCTAATCTGTATTATCAACACCCTTTCTCGCACAGCACTCCACCACCTCCTACTGCATAAATGCTCCCACCTCCACACTTCACGCCATCTCTGATAAGGAATCATCTATACTTGAAACTTGCACACTCTCCATGGATGCTGTCTGACCCATTGTGATTTCTAGCATTTTTTTTGTTGTCAGTACAGATTCCAGCATCTGCAGTAATTTGCTCCTACCACCTTTGCCTACCTGCTTTCAGGTCTGGAGAAGTGTCACTGGAATCAAACCATCTGTTTTCTCTCCACAGATGATGCCAGACCTGGTGAATTTTTCCAGAAATTTCTGTTTCTGTCTTCAAGTGTGTCTTTCTTTGTGAAGCAACAAACAGAAAATGCTGGAAATACTCACCAGGTCAGATAGCATCTGTGGAGATAAACAGAAATATAGTTTGAGTTTGATGACCTTTTGTTAGAACTTGTTTTTGCTTTGTTAAAGAGAGGAAATAAGTTTTGCTTTCACCACAAGATCTGCAGTGAGTGTTTAATTTAGAATATCGCAAAACTGTGATTCCAATCAGTGAGTGGTTGGTTTTTGTTTAATATGTTATTTAAATGCAAGAATACATGTATGGACTGTTATTGTTTTATTTAAATACATTTTTAAACAGTGTGAGATATTGTGCTATAGGTTATCTTTATTAACTAACTCATTTGCTTGCTATATTTTACTGCATTTTCACACCTTATCACCCCACACCTTATCAGCCTTTTGTATAAGCAATGTTTAGGCCTAACTACCTCTGAATAGGTGTCAATATTGTGAATAATACCATCCCCATCAGGTCTCCAAGAAACATTATATTATTAATCAGCCCTTACAAACCATTTCTCGGACCTGAATAGTATCTCCAGCTACTAAATACCTGTTAAATATCTTTTAATTGGGTCATTATCCCTTCAGGAAACTAACTGACAAAATAGCGCTTCCATGAAATTGGGTGAATGAGTGAAACTAATTCTGGCAAATAGTAAATAAATCTCACAACCCAGCTGCAGTAACCAGTTTAATAGCCATTATTCTTTTATTACGTTTAGATACAATTTTTAACTTACTTAGAGCATACAGACCTAGTATTTTTACTAATACATACTAATTTAAAAGACAAAAGGAGTAACACCTCTTAATTATGCGAGTAGACTGGACAGACACTCTTCATCCCATCAGAAGTAGCAGCCAGCATTTTAGCAAGTTTTAACCCATCCCATGATAGAAGCCTTTCAAGTCTTTGTGTCCTTTGATAAGACAATGTAACTCCTTCGTAATGGAATTTTCATATATGTAAGAACTGTGTATAAAGGGACCCTTGTAAGAACTGTATTTTGGGATTTTATTGCTGTCTTGAACTTGTGCTGTGATTGCTGAATAAAAGAGGTTATTTTCACCACTCACCAACTTTGGTCATTATTTGAACACGATCCCACAACTGGAACAATCATAGTACTTGTTTGAAAAACATGGATTCTGAGTATTTGTAAATGGTAGCAACGTAAGACTTTCAGTTAAAAATAATATTGATTACCCTGAAGAGAGGTGATTAGCTCCCACATTTCATTTTCATTCACATAGAGAAACATCATTGACAACATTAGGTTGTCCATATAGCAGAATGGTGTAGGCCACCAAAATATGTGAACACCCAGGTGACATAAAATAAAAAGTGAGAGCTGATAGTGAATCTTAATCATCTTCAAAAAAACTATGGATTAGAAATGGATCATAGAATTATTAGTTACTAATGGGCAAGCTCCTTTTATTGATCAGGAATTTTTATGTTTGAAGATGTGAACAACAAAGCAGTATAACAACTCGTCCAGTCTTCCTCCGAAATTCCTAAATCTATAAATTTTAAACAAAAGAAATAGGTCCTGCTTGGGGACTCAGGTTTGCAGATATCATAGGGCAGGGAGCATTTCATATTGAAGATGAAATGACGGAGACAACGGCTACTCCAAATTCTCACGAGAACAATATTCTTTGACCAGTTACAGTATAGAACAAGGAAAGTTATCATGTTCATCTTTTACTCATTGGAGAAATTGTGCACATGTGATTTGCTATAGTCACGTGACCTTGTAACTTGCTTTCACTTTAGAAGTAGTAACAATTAAAAACGTTGCATGAAATATGGTGTCAGAAGTCTAACATCTGTGATATGGAACATATTGGAAACAAATGAGGGACAGAATTTATCTTCACTTGGAAGGTCAATGATAGTCAGCATGGGTATGTAGATGAGGGCAGTGCACTTTATGTAGTCGAATGGCCTTCCGTAAGATTTTGATAAGGCCTGGCATGACAGATCAGTTAAGAAGCTGAGACCAAAGGATCCAGGGCAATTTGTCAAATTGTAACTATAGTTGGCTTAGAGGTGGGAAGCAGAGGGTGATAGTTGGGTGCTTCTGTGAATGGAAACGCGATGACGATGATGATTATGATGCTTCCTAAAAATAGATCTGACTATCATTTGAAATATTATACTTTTTAAATAAGTTCTATATATTGAGACTTTGATATGAATAATGAACATCTGCCTATATCAGTTTGGCATTGTTTGCAAGTCATCCAGATTGAACAGCTGAGCTGTAAATCCAGCATTGTGAAGTGAATACGTAAAAGTGCTTATAGTTTGTATGGCCACTTGAGAATTTAGAGCATGAGGTGTAAGCTCTGTCTTGTGTTTGCATTAAATAAATGTGCCATTTTAGTTCTTTAAACAATCATCTGCTTAGGATCCCTACATGCCAGGAGCCTGTTTCCAAATTGCTTTTCAAGACGTTTCCTATACTTTAGTAATCCCTTTTAATTTGTAGAATGAGTAGTACTTATGGACTGTGATTTCTGCAAATGTTATGTTTGCATTTCGTTTCTTTCACCATTGATTGATGTACTTAATTTATTTCTGCTTTTGTTTTCCTGAACATTTAGAGATTGCCAGTGTTGTGTCAAACTCAGTCCAAATAACAAACTCAGAATTAAGTTTGCATTTTTGTGTTATTTTATTGAATTATTCATAAAAATACCTGTGGTAATTTGAAGACATTTTTGTATAATGGATCAGGTTTTCCTGAAACAATTGCTAGTTGTCCAAATTGGAGAGACAGGTTTCTTTGCAGTTGGGACCTTTTGTGGGGTTTTGCTATTAGCTGAGTTTCATGAAACAGAATTATTTTTGACAGCTTTTTAAAAAGTACCTTACACTTTGTGCTCTTCAATAATGTATATTCTACAAAGAAACTTGAGCTCTGTAAGATAATTGTAAGCATGAACCGTTTTCTGGGTAATAGTGCTATACTGGATTTCTTCTGTTTTCATATTATCTCACCCTTGTGGTTAAAATTGTTCCACAGTTTAAGGTACAATATAATACAGTATTTGTTTTGTCCTTGTGTAGTTAAGTTTGGAAAATATTTTGACATGTATATCATATTGACCATTTCCAGTTAACTTCAATTTCAAAAATAATGATTTTACACTCTCCTTACATCCTAATATTTATTGTTTTTATTAGACCAGAGTTTTTCCCCTCTCACTGTGAAGTGTGATTAAGTGCAGAGTACAGCATTATGCCTCAAACAATGTCCGAGAACTAATAAATCAGAAATTGCCAGTTGGCATTTTTTTTATTAAACGTTTTTATTGAAAAAAAGATTTTAGATTTTTTACAAAATTACAAAACCAGTACAAAATAGTATGACAACTGTACAATATAATAGCAGCAACAAAACAAAAAGACAAAAACAAACTACTAATCTACTCCATAAACTACCAAAAAACAAAAATAATTTAAAAAACCCTTTAAAACTACAGTTCAATAAATAACCAATAAGAAAGAAGAAAAAAAACTAAACAGACAAAATAAAATTATACCAAGTTATAACAAGGTGGCTTAAGTTACATTCAAATAAATTACTACACTCAGCATACTCTCATCACAGCTCCCCAACACTGGGAGCAATGGTGAGTAGACCCATATTTATACGGGATTCTTCCTCCTGGGGCCCCCAAACTGACAGGCACAGTTCCCACGGCTAGACAAAGGCCCTGGATAATATAGCTGATACATCAACATCAATATAATGCAAAAAGGGCCACTGTGTTCTATAGAACAATTCGGTTTTCTGTTGCACCAGAATACTCGTAAAGAAGTCCAGGGGGATGTGTTCCATAATTATCCTATGCCAGCTCGAGAGTCCTGGGGGATTCTCCAATATCCAGCTCTTCCTCGTGCAGAAAGAAAGAATAGTAAACAGTTTCCTCCCATCTACATCCAGGGAGGGAAGATTTGGAAAACCCAAAAGGAGGGACACTGATTCCAACCCAATCTCAGTTCCCAAAACCTTTGCCAAAGCACTCGATACTTGCAGATCTTGTGGCATGTCCATAAATAATGAATAAATGTACCAACCTCCGTTTTACACTTGGGGCACATTGGGGACGCTCCTGTCTTAAACTTCATAAGCCGTTCTGCTGCCAGGTGGGCCCTATGGAATACATTCCATTGAATAGCCTGAGTCCTATTACAAATAGAGATCTTCCTAACATTTTCCCAAATGTCCTCCCACATCTCTGAGGAGATTTCCACCCCTAACTCTTGAGTCCAGATTTTATATAGTCATTCCATGTCCTTCAACACATTATTAAGTGATAGAGAGTGCTAACCGAGGAGATGCCCGCTGACTGGGGCACTCTCCTCTCCATGTCCGATTTGTAAGGATTAAACATCAATGTAGTCTTTTTTTGTATGAAGTCTCTAACTTGGAAATATTGAAAGAGATCCTTCCTAGTTAGCCCAAAGTTCTGATCCAGCTGTTAGACCTCCCCATCAAATAGGTCTCCCAAACAGGAGATTCCTCTGGACTCCCACAGCTTAAAGGTAAAAACAATGACTGCAGATGCTGGAAACCAGATTCTGGATCAGTGATGCTGGAAGAGCACAGCAATTCAGGCAGCATCCGAGGACAGGCAAAATCGACGTTTCGGGCAAAAGCCCATCATCAGGAATAAAGGCAGAGAGCCTGAAGTGTGGAGAGATAAGCTAGAGGAGGGTGGGGGTGGGGAGAGAGTAGCATAGAGTACAATAGGTCAGTGGGGAAGGAGATGAAGGTGATAGGTCAGGGAGGAGAGGGTGGAGTGGATAGGTGGAAAAGGAGCTGGGCAGGTCGGACAAGTCCGGACAGGTCAGGGATCGAGTTGCTGGAGGTTAGAAGCTAGGATGAGGTGGGGGAAGGGGAAATGAGGAAACTGTTAAAATCCACATTGATGCCCTGGGGTTGAAGTGTTCCGAGGCAGAAGATGAGGCGTTCTTCCTCCAGGCATCTGGTGGTGAGGGAGCGGCGGTGAAGGAGGCCCAGCACCTCCATATCCTCGGCAGAGTGGGAGGGGGAGTTGAAATGTTGAGCCACGGGGCGATTTGGTGGATTGGTGCGGGTGTCCCACCCACCCATTGTACTCTATGCTACTCTCTCCCCACCCCCACCCTCCTCTAGCTTATCTCTCCACGCTTCAGGCTCTCTGCCTTTATTCCTGATGAAGGGCTTTTGCCCGAAAC
>NC_057722.1:26446301-26482287 GCF_004010195.1 Chiloscyllium plagiosum | reverse complement strand
CTTTCAATTTCCACTGTTACATTTATTATGCATCGTCACAGTATCCTACCTGAATGGACTCTCTTCCATTCTCTTAGCTTACCTCCCGATCGCATCTGCTCTAATGATGAGGCATATAGCGGGAGGTACCGGGGGAAAGGCGGTGCGTTATGCTCAGGAAAGTTTTGTTTTGGCAGTGAAGATTCCTGGCACCGTCAATGACAGGGCTCTCAGCAGGACCTTTACTTAAAACGATGAAAGGTTCACTGTTGTACTGAACTGAAAACCCAGTAGTCCTTGCATCTGCAAGTTCGTAAGGAAGCATAATCATCAGCCACAGGGTGGAATATAGGAGGAAGGAAGTATTGTTGCAGACTCTAAAGAAAGATATGGTTAGTCCACAGTCTGCGCGGGTCCAATCGCTACAAAATCGGCAGGGAACAATTGCACTGCAGAGATTGCAGAGAGGTTTCACGGGATGTTCCCTGAAGTGAGAGGTCTCAGCAAAAAGTTAACTTTTGTTTGGGGTCTGTGGAGCAGAAGAGGCTAAGGGGGCAATTGATGCAGACATAATGGTGAGTGATATAGACTGGGCCGATTGTGATAAATACTTCCGCGATGTAGGCATGTCTTAGACCAATTGAATTAAGGTTAAAGTGAAAAATGAAGCATTTCGCGAGGATCTGATGGAAAAGCAAATTACCCAGGGGATGGGTCAAATATGGAACATGTTGCCTGAGAGGGTAGCTTATCTCTCCATGCTTCAGGCTCTCTGCCTTTATTCCTGATGAAGGGCTTTTGCCCGAAACGTCGATTTTGCCTGTCCTCGGATGCTGCCTGAATTGCTGTGCTCTTCCAGCATCACTGATCCAGAATTCCACAGCTTAAAGTCTGAGTCCATCAAACCTGACTGAAATTCCAACATTCCCACTATTGGAGTGAAGGGAGAGATTTTTTGTAAATTGCCCTCGCCTTGCCGCATTGTCCTCCAAACTTTGACTGTGTTTAGGACAATCAGACTTTTACAGTGATCTGTAACAGTTCTCATTTTGTCCATAAACAGCAGATTAATAAGGGTGTATTTTGCCTGAGAGGCTTCAATATCCAACCAAATTGATCGCGGATCAAGAGAGGCCCAATCAGCCACATAGAATAACAAGGAACTCAGTTGGTACTTCCTAAAGTCCAGAAAATCTAGACCGCCCCTGCCTTTCTTGTGAAAGCTGCAATTTATTCAGCTTAATAAGATGTCGCCTATAATGCTAAGTAAAAGATCTGAGCCAGTTATAAAGCCTGCGCAGCGCTTGCCTTGGCAACATCTAAGGGAGCATTCTCATGGGATCTAATAAGCGAGGAAGAACATTCATCTTAACCAGAGCTATTCTGTCCAACCAAGACATCGAAAGATCTTCCAAGCGCCGAAGGTCCTGCCTAATCCTCTTTAACAACTGCATGTAATTGGCTTTACATAACTCATCAGAAACCAGAGTAATAAAAATGCTTAAGTACAAAAAATCTCCGTGACCACAAAAAGCTGGACAAACTGGTAAGACCCTCCACAGGCATGGCC
Source organism: Chiloscyllium plagiosum (assembly GCF_004010195.1). Classification (NCBI taxonomy): domain Eukaryota; kingdom Metazoa; phylum Chordata; class Chondrichthyes; order Orectolobiformes; family Hemiscylliidae; genus Chiloscyllium; species Chiloscyllium plagiosum. The sequence goes on along the minus strand of NC_057722.1, from coordinate 26,480,738 downwards.
TCTGATTTCATGAAATTAATTTTGTACACTGAAAATACACCAAATAAATTAATCACTTGTATTAAACTGTCATTGGATCAGTTAAAAAGAAAAGGACATCATCCGCATAAAGAGTAGCCATTTGGCATTATCACAAAAAAAAGGGGGTGGCATGGTGGTTCAATGGTTAGCACTGCTCCTTATAGCTCCAGGGACCCAGGTTCAATTCCAGCCTTGGTTGACTATCTGTGTGGAGTTTGCATATTCTCTCCGTGTCTGCGTGGATTTCCTCTGGGCGCTCTGGTTTCCTCCCGCAATCCAAAAGATGTGCAGATCAGGTGAATTGGCCTTGTTAAATCGCCCATAGTGTTAGATGCATTCGTTCGTGGGGGTTACTCTTCGGAGGGTGGGTGTGGACTTGTTGGGCCAAAGGGCCTGTTTCCATACTGTAGGGGAACCTAATCTAGTTTTGTAAGGGGGACGATTACATCTAATAAATTTGACTGAAGTTTTCGAGGGGGTGACTGGGTATGTAGATGAAGGCAGTGCACTTTATGTAGTCTAATGGCCTTCAGTAAGGTTTTGACAAGGTCTGGCATGATAGATCAGTTAAGATGCTGAGACCAAAGGATCCAGGGCAATTTGTCAAATTGTAGCTATAGTTGGCTTAGGGGTGGGAGGCAGAGGGCGATAGTTGGGTGTTTGTGTGAATGGAAGCCTGTGTCCATGGTGTACCACAGCATTTGATATTGGCTCTCTTGCTGTTAGTTATGCCCATTAATGGTCTAGAAAGTGAATGTAGAAGTATGATCAGTTAATGCATGGTGATAAACTTAGTGGTGGGGTAAATAGCAAGGGGGAAAGCCTTAGACCATAGGATGATACAAGTGGACTGCTTAGATGAGCTGAACAGTAGCAAATGGAACTTAATCCTGTCAGATGTAAAGTGATGCAATTTTGGAGGGCTACCAAGGCATGGTGAATCATAGGAGAAAGCGAGGACTTCAGATGCCGGAGATCAGTGTTGAGAAAGTAGTGCTGGAACAGCAGGTCAGGCAGCATTCAAGGAGCAGGAGAATTGACGTTTGGGCTTAAGCCCTTCATCAGGAAAGCCCTTCCTGTTGAAGGGCTTATGCCCAAAACATCAACTCTCCTGCTCCTCAGATGCTGCCTGACCTACTGTACTTTTCCAGTACCACCCTCGCAACGATGATGTTAAATTGTAGTACAGAGAATTAGAGGGGTCTTGGTGTGCATGTACATAGATCCTTGAAGGTAGCATTACAGGTAGATTAGGTTAGTTAAGAAGGTTTGTAGGATGCTTTTTATGTCCAAGTACTGGAAAATGCGATGAGAACAGATAGATGTTTGAGATCTGAGTAGAGACAATGTACCACTTTCCACCTTGTAAAAATCATGATTCTATAATGTATGGCAGATGAATTTACTTTGGATAAATGTGAGGTTATCGATTTTGGTAGCAAAAACAGGATGGCAGATTATTATCTGAATGATGATAGATTGGAAAAGGGGTATGTGCAATGAAATCAGGGTGTTGCTGTATACCAGTTATTGAGGATAAGCACACAAGTGCAGCAAGTGGTGTAGAAAGCAAAGAGTATGTTGGCCTTCATGTGGAGAGGATTCAAGTGCAAAAAAAAGGCTAAATATTATGCTGGGACATTCTAGAATGAACAAGAACAAAGTACTGAAAAACAGGAAGAAATATTTGCAGAAAAATACCACACAACAGAAAAGAAAGTATGTCCAGATCATCAGGTCTAAAGTTGATAAATTGTTTGTGACTGTATGATCACTACAGAAGGCAAATGCATGGGTCACTATCAAGAATGTGCAGTGATATTACAGCACAGAACAAAAAGCAAATTTCACTCAAATCAAACAACTCATGATGTCAGTGCTGAGGTTACCAATATCATCGGTGAGGTTACCTTGCAGAGAGTTTCCAGTGAGGAGGATTTGCGAGATCAAGAACTTATCAACCTCTGCCTTAAAGATATTTAACATCCCAGCCTACACTACACTCCACGGCAATGAATTCTACAGGCCCACCATTCTCTGGCTGAAGAAATGTTTCCATATTTCCATTCTAAATTGACCCCCTCTAATTCTAAGGCTGTGCCCATGAGTCCTAGTCTCCCCGCCTAATGGAAACAACTTTCCCAGCATCCACCCTTTCTAAGCCATGCATTATCTTATAAGTTTTTATTAGATCTCCCCCCAACCTTCTAAACTCTAATGACTAACATCCCAGGATCCTCATCTGTTCATCGTATGTGAGGCCTACCATTCCAGGGATCATCTGTGTGAATCTCCATTGGACATGGTCCAGTGCCAGTATGGCCTTCCTAAGGTGTGGGGCCCAAAATTGGACACAGTATTCCAAATAGGGCCTAAATAAAGCTTTATAAAGTCTCAGAAGCACATCGCTGCTTTTATATTCCAACCCTCTTGAGATAAATGACAACAATACATTCGCTTTCTTAATCACGGACGCAACCTGCAAGTTAACCTTTAGAGAATCCTGGACTAGTGCTCCCAGACCCCTTTGTACCTCGGCTTTATGAATTTTCTCATCATTTAGAAAATAGTCCACGCCTGTATTCTTTTTTCCAAAGTGCAAGACCTCACATTTGCTCACATTGAAATTCATTAACCATTTCCTGGACCACTCTCATAAACTGTCTAAATTTTTCTGCAGCCTCCCCATCTCCTCAGTACTACCTGCCCGTCCACCTAACTTCATATCATCGCCGAACTTCACCAGAATGTCCCCAATCCCTTCATCCAGATCATTAATATATAAAGTGAACAGCTGCAGCCCCAACACTGAACCTGTGGGATACCACTTGTTACCGGCTGACATTCCGAAAAAGAATCTTTTATTACAACTCTCTGGCTTCTGTCAGACAGCCAATCCTCAATCCATGCCAGTAGCTCACCTCAAACACCATGGACCCCCACTTTACTCAGCAGCCTCCCGTGAGGCACCTTATCAAAGGCCTTGTGGAAGTCTAGGTAGATAACATCCACTGGGTATCCCTGGTCTAACCTACTTGCTACCTCTTCAAAGAATTCTAACAGGTTTGTCAGGCACAACCTCACTTTACTAAATCCATGCTGACTTGTTCTAATCCCACCCTGCACTTCCAAGAATTTAGAAATCTCATCCTTAACGATGGATTCTAGAATTTTACCAATAATTGAGGTTAGGCTAATCGGCTTATAATTTTCCATCTTTTGTCTTGATCCTTTCTTGAACAACAACAATTTTCCAATTATCTGGGCCTTTCTCTGACTCTAGTGATTTTGAAAGATCACAATCAGCGCCTCCACTATTTCCTCAGCCACGTCCCTCAGAACTCTAAAATGTAGCCCGTTGGGGCCAGGAGATTTATCAATTTTTAGACCTTTTAGCTTTTCTAGCACTTTCTCTTTTGTAATGGCTACCATACTCAACTCTGCCCCCGACTCTCCTTAATTGTTGGGATATTACTCATGTCTTCCACTGTGAAGACTGACACAAAATACTTATTAAGTTCTTCAGCTGTTTCCTTATCTGTCATCACTAGCCTTTCAGCATCAATTTGGCATGGCCAAATCTCTACTTTTGCCTCTTGTTTGTTTCTTATATATTGAAATAAACTTTTGCTATTATTTCTAATATTACTGGCTAGCCTACCTTCATATTTGATCCTCTCCTTCCTTACTTCTCTCTTTGTTATCCTCTGTTTGTTTTTGTAGCCTTCCCAGTCTTCAGATTTCCCAGTGCTCTAGGCCACTTTATAGGCTCCCTGTTTTTCTTTGATACATTTCCTAACTTCCTTTGTCAGCCATGGCTGTCTAATCCCCCCTCCCCCCCACCAGATAATCTTTCTTTTCTTTGGGATGAACCTCTGTACTGTGTCCTCAATTACATCCAGAAACTCCTGCCCTTGTTGCTCTATTGTCTTCCCCACTAGGCTCTGCTTCCAGTCAATTTTCATCAGTTCCTCTCTCATGCCCCTGTAATTTCCTTTATTTAACTGTAAACCATTATGTCTAATTTTGCCTTCTCTCTTTCAAACTGCAGACTGAACTTTATCATATTATGATCGCTGCCTCATAGGTGTTCCTTACCTTAAGATCTATTATAAAGCCTGGCTCATTACATTGCACTAAGTCCAGAATAGCCTGGTGGGCTCCATCACAAGCTGTTCCCAAAAGCCATCCTGTAAGAATTCCATGAATTTCCTGTCTTTGGATCCACCAACAACATTATTCATCCAGTCCACCTGCATATTGAAGTCCCCCATGATCACCATGAACTTGCCTTTCTGACATGCCCTATCTATTTCCTGGTACATTTTGCGCCCCTGGTCCTGACCACTGCTGGGAGGTCTGTACATAACTCCCGTTATGGTTTTTTAGCCTATGTGGTTCCTCAACTCCACTCACACAGACTCCACATTATCTGACCCTATGTCATTCAGTGCCATAGATTTAATTTCATTCTTAACTAACAAGGCAACCCCACCCCCTCTGCCCACATCCCTGTCTTTTTGATAAGTTGTAAATCCTTGGATGTTTAACCAGCAGTCCTGAACCCCCTGCAATCACGCCTCTGTGATGCCTAGCACATCATAATCATTGATTTGTGCTGTTAATTCATTTACTTTGTTACGAATACTACGAGCATTCAGGTGAAGTGCCTTAATGTTAACTTTCTTATCATTATTAGAGATATTGGAAATTGTAAGATGTCCTAAGTTATCCTTCCTTTTTGCTGCATTCCTAGTCTGCCTTGAGCTTAAACCCACCTGCACACATGCTATCCTCCTGCTTATCTTTCCATTTAACTCCATACTTGTTGTCGCTTTCACTTTCCCTTCCTCCCAACTCAGAAGTTTAAAGTCCTATTGACCAGCCTATTTATCCTTTTCACTAGAACATTGGTTCCAGATAGGTTCAGGTGGAGACCGTCCCATCAGTACAGATCATCGTGGGTGGCACGGTGGCACAGTGGTTAGCACTGTTGCCTCACAGCGCCAGAGACCCGGGTTCAATTCCCGCCTCAGGCGACTGACTGTGTGGAGTTTGCACGTTCTCCCCGTGTCTGCGTGGGTTTCCTCCGGGTGCTCCGGTTTCCTCCCATAGTCCAAAGATGTGCGGGTCAGGTGAATTGGCCATGCTAGATTACCCGTAGTGTTAGGTATAGGGGTAAATGTAGGGGTATGGGTGGGTTGCGCTTCGGCGGGTCGGTGTGGACTTGTTGGGCTGAAGGGCCTGTTTCCACACTGTAATGTAATCTAATCAAAACCCCAGTTCCAAAACTGATGACAATGCCCCATGAAATGGAATCCCTCTTTCCCACACGAATCCCTAGCCACATGTTTACTTCCCTAGTGTTCTTATCCCTATGTCAATTGGCATGTGGCTCGGGCAGTAATCCGGAGATTATGACCCTTGAGGACCTGTACTTCAATTTCCTTCCTAGTACTTAATAATCCCCAAACAGGTCCCCCACCCTAGCTTTGCCTATGTTGTTAGTTCCAATGTGGACCACAACGACTGGATCCTCTCCCTCCCACTCCAATATCCTTTCAAGCCAGTCGGAGATATTCTGCATCCTGGCTCTGGGCGGGCAAGACACCATGGGGGACTCCCAATCCGGCTCGCAAAGGATACTATCTGTCCCCCTAAGTATTGAATCCCCTTTAACAGCTACTTGTCTTTTTGCTTCCCCCTCTTGAATGGCCTTCTGCACCATAATGCCGTGGTCAGCTGGCTCAGCCTGTCCACAGCCCTTTCCCTCATCCATACAGGGAACTAGAATCTCATACCTGTTGGGACAAGGTCAAGGGCTGAGGCTCCTGCATTCCTGAACTCAGAATCCCCCTTCCTGTTTCAGTTGCACTCACACCCTGTTGTCCCTGAACACTTACTGAATTTGAATTATTTAATCTACTGGTGTGACTGCCCCCTGAAACAAAGTGTCCAGATAACTCTGCCCCCCCCCCCCCAGATGTGCTGCAGAGTTTGAAGCTCAGGTTCCAGTTAATCAATTCTGATCCGGAGTTCTTTTAGCAACTAACATTTGTTTGTTCATCCTGCAGAATGCTGACAGCTAGGGGTGGGTACAATGTGAAACTGCTGGCAACAAGTAGCCAACTGATCTTTGTATTGGTGACCAATTGTTGATTACAAAGGTCTTGTGCCTGCCAACAACTATATGGTTGTCTCCCAGTTAGATGAACAGCTTGTGAGTGTGAACTATATGGCCAGAGACTTTCGGACCTTCACAAAGTGAAGTGGTCTCTCTCTCTCTCTCTCACACACACACTCTGTCTCTGCAGTAAGAAAAACCTAAAGAAATTAAATCTTATTTCCCCTCACCTGTTGCCATAAGCTGTGGCTTTTAATCAAAAGTAGGAGACATTGTAATTTGTGAACAGGTCAGTCAATGCCTCCTGCAAGAAGCAAAAGTGCCTGGAGAAAAGAAATCAGAGAACAGCGAGCTCCGGGTGAAAAGAACTCTGCGGAGCTGCATTTTGCATACCTTGATAAAATCTTTACCTTCAATGATGACTCCAAGAGTAGTGGACTTGAGTTTGAGCATGTTACCCTCAGTGAAGCATAACACTGTACCTTCACAGGATGTTGCTGAAGAGCAAAATGTAAATAATGAACAGGAGCAGGTCAAGAATAGATCTTTGACATTGTAAAGGAGCTAATGGTCTGCACCCTTATCCTGCTTATTTTCTTCAAAGTGATGGTTATTGAGGGATGTTAGTATCAAACAAAACCAAAACCAAGCAAGTTAAAATAAATTGATCCTAAAGGACTTGATGATAGTCCTGCAAAACTGGATAGTCTAATAAATAATGCAGAAAAACAGAAGTGATATTTCATGCCCACTAGAAAGTTGAAGTTAAAATACATAACTAAAAATAAAATGAAGATATAGTGATTACTAAAAATATTGTAAGCCTAAGCTGCCACAGGTCACATGAAGGGAAATCTGTTATTTGTATCAGCATCACTCAGGGGATGTTTATGAGAGAAATTTTGCATAAATATACTAAAACAGGAAAATGTGCAGCAGATTGTATAATCTAATTCATACTGTAAATGTCGGCATGGTTACTTCTCCTAAATTACTACTTACATTAAGCTTCTGCATGATTGAGGTAGGTTCCTGATGTGCCTGCCACACTGAAATATGGAGTGCCTGATTAATGCCTATAAAAGGGGTAAAATTCAAGTTTGTTGGTGTCACTAAACAGGCAATTATAGTTTGTCCACCTATTGGGCATCTCACCCATATTCCTTTCCACAATTAATAAGAAATTTCAGAGCAGAGCTTGTTTGTTTCCATTAATTTACAGTTCACATCATTCATTTTGACAAGGTTGGGGTAAGTTATGTTCTTGAAAAATAAATGAGTGAGTTGGTAGGCAATTTTAGAGGGCAGTTCACAGGCAATCACATTGCTAAGGTTTTGGAGTTATCAATAGAAGATTAGGTAAGGATAATAGTTTTTTTTTCCTAAAAGAAATTATTAAACAAATTGGTTATTTGTTTTTAACCCAGTCTGGTAGTAGCATGGTCACCTCGACTGATAATTACCTTTGATTTCAGGTTCATTTCCTTAATTTACTATAAATGGATGGGTTGGATGTCTGTGTATGTATGAGGCATGTTTTTTGTGGAGCTTTCTGATGTAGAATGTGACACACCAAAATGGTCATCATGACTCCCTGAGTTGATTAGGCTAATTTAAATTCAGCTACCATAAACCTCTGAATAAAGGTACAGCACTTGGGACAATGTCAAATGCAGGAATGGTTTAAGGAAGTGAAAATTGACCATTTTGACATTATTGAGGTGCAGAAAGCTGAAAAAGAGTGCACCATTTGTCAATTAACCAGAGTTTTGATCCAATGGACCAACAGGCTAACTAGTGAATTTAAATTTCTCAGCTGCATGTGGGGTTACATTTCTAGATCAGGAGTCTAGGCTCCTGGCTTACTAGTGCAGTATAACATAATCATGATGATATCAGACAAACAGCTGACTTTCTAGTCTCCATTCTACCAACAAATCTCATCACTTCCCCCACCTCTCCCCTCTAAAGGAGCCCAACTTGCGAAATTAAGATTGCAAAGTAATTATTTCCCCACAGACATTGTCATTGGGATCTTTCCATTTACACAAAATGATGAAGTTTCAGCAAATCCATGAGCAAGAAGTTGGTTTCACACGCTACACTTTTGCTGATGGCTGAAGACACAAATCCACAAAAGAGAGGTCCTGACATGACTTCTGCTTGTGAAGTAGTTATTCGGTTTCATTGTGACTTACTATTTACTGTAAGGACACATGTTGCCAAACGCACAGAAAATGTTGGGAGTGTGGTGCTGGGAAAGCACATCAGATCAGGTAGCATCCCAGGAGCAGGAGAGTCGACAATTTGGGCATAAGCCCTTTATTAGGAATGAGGCTTGTGGACCAGGAGGCTGAGAGATAAATGGGAGGGGGGTGGGGCCGGGAGTAAGGTAGCTGAGATTGCAATAGATGAAGGTGGGGGAGAAGGTGATAGGTCGGAGATGGGAAAGGCAATGGACAGGTCAAGAGGGCGGAGCTGAGTTGGAGGCTTGGGACTGGTATAAGGCGGGAGAGGAAATTAGGAAACGGTGAAATCTGCATTAATCCCATGTGGTTACAGGGTCCCAAGGTGGAAGATGAGGGATTCTTCCTCCAGGGGTCGGGTGATAAGGGTTTGGCAATGGAGGAGGCCCAGGACTTGCATGTCCCTGGTGGAGTGGGACGGGAGTTGAGGTGATCAGCATGGAGCGGTAGGGTTGGTTGGTGTGGGTGTCCCAGAGATGTTCTCTGAAATGATCCGCAAGTTGGCATCCTGTCTCCCCAACGTAGAGGAGACCACATCAGGTGCAACGGATACAGTAGATGACGTTAGTGGAGGTACAGATAAATTTCTGTCGGATGTGAAAGGATCTTTTGGGGCCTTGGATGGAGGTGAGGGGGGAGGTGTAGGTACGGGTTTTGCACTTCCTGCGGTGGCAGGGACGGTGCTGGGAGTGGGGTGAGGGCTGGTGGGGGAAGTGGATCTGAAAAGAGAGTCAGGAAGGGAATGGTCTCTTCAGAATGCTGATAGGGATGAGGAGGGAAATATATCCCTAGTGGTGGGTTCTGTTTGTAGGTGACAGAAGTGGCAAGAGGATGATACAGTGGTTGGTGGGGTGGAAGGTGAGGACCAGGGGTTTTCTGTCCTTGTTGTATTAGGAGGGGTGGGTTTGAGAGCAGAGGTACAGGAAGTGGAGGAGATGTGCTAGAGAGCATCGTCAACCATGTGGGAGGGGAAATTGCGGTCCCTGAAGAAGGAGGCCATCTGGGATGTTCTTTGGTGGAATTGGTCGTCCTGAGAGCAGATGAAGCAGAGGCGGAGGAATTGGGAATAAGGGATGATGTTTTTTTACAGGAGGCAGGGTGGGAGGAGGTGTAGTCCAAGTAGTTGTAAGAGTCCATGGGTTTGTAGTAGATATCCGTGATTAGTCAGTCATCCGAGATGGAGATGTAGAGGTCCAGGATGGGGAGAGAGGTGTTCGAGATGGTCTAGGTGAATTTGAGGTTAGGGTGGAAGGTATTCGTGAAGTGGATGAACTGTTCAACCTCCTCGTGGGAGCACGAGGTAGCGCCAATACAGTCATCAATGTAGCGGAGGAAAAGGTGAGGGATGGTGCCTGTGTAGCTGCAGAATATAGACTGTTCCATGTACTTGACAAAGAGGCATGGGACCATGAGAGTGCCCATGGCTACCCCTTTGGTTTGGAGGAATTTGGAAAATTGGAAGGAGAAGTTGCTAAGAGTGAGGACCAGTTCAGCCAAGAGGATGAGGGTGTCAGTGGAAGGGTACTGGTTGGAACGATGTGAGAGGAAGAAAGGAAGGGCTTGGAGGCCTCCATCATGTGGATAGATATTTACAGGGCCTGGTTTCCATAGTGAAGATCAAGCATAGGGGGCTGGGGAAACTAAAGTCTTGGAAGAAGTGAACGGCGTGGGTGGTCTCTCGAACGTAGATGGAGAGTTCCTGGACTAAGGGGACAGGATGGTGTCAAGGTATGCAGAGATGAGTTCAGTGGGACAGGAGCTGGCTGAGACAATGGGTCGACCGGGGAAGTCAGGTTTGTGAATCTTCGGTCGGAAGTAGAATCGGGTGGTGTGGGGTTCCTGGATTATGAGTTTGGAGGCTGTAGATGGGAGCTCCCCTGAGGTGATGAGGTTATGGATGGTCTGGTAGAAGATGGTTTGGTGATGGGAAGTGAGGTCGTGGTTGAGGGGGCAGTAGGTGTCTGCGAGTTGGTGCCTGGCTTCAGCCGTGTAGAAGTTGGTGTGCCAAACTACCACAGCACCCTGCCTTGTCTGCTGGTTTGATGGTGATGGTGGAGTTGGAGCGGATGGGGTGGAGGGCTACATGTTACGAAAGCGAGAGGTTGGAGTGAGTGAGGAGAGTGGACAGGTTGAGGTGGTCTATGTCACATCAACAGTTAGAAATGAAGAGGTCAAGGGTGGGTAGAAGGCCAATAGGGAGTGTCCAGGTTGGTGAGGTGTATTGGAGGAGAGAGAAGGTCCCTCAGTGGATGGGTGGGAGTCTTGATTGAAAAAGTGGGCCCGGAGGTGGAGGCAGCGGAAGAAATGTTCAATGTTACAACGCGTATCAAACTCATTCATCCGGGAGCAAAAACCTATTGCATTCTCAGCTATCCTTCCCCCAGCCCCACCCCCCTCCCATTTATCTCTCAGGCCTCCCAGCCTCATTCCTGATGAAGGGCTAATGCCCAAAACGTCAATTCTCCTGCTTCTCAGATGCAGCCTGACCTGCTGTGATTTTCCAGCACCACACTTTCGACTCTGATCTCCAACATCTGCAGTCCTCACTTTCTCCACAGACAATGTTGCCATTTTCCTCTATAGTTGGCGAGTATCTCCATGTGTAAAACAAATCAATATTTAGGTTCTTCATTGTTACCCCTTCAAGCATCTTTGAAGAGATACTTTGGACACTGTACTGTTCTTTTGGTTCCACCTACCTTGCCATACAGAATATACTTGGGAATGTGTCCATCTCCTATCCTGTGAAGATACCCAAGACAGAAAAAAATACATATATTTGATTATATGTTTGGCACAATGGGAGATTATGTTTATGGCTTCATCCTTCTGTAAGGTGTTACAAATCAAAGATGAAAATTATTGAACTATTTGGCCTCTTGAGCCACTCAGCCATTCAATAAGATCAATTACCTATCACACTTTTGAATTAGCTCTGTGGCTATTTTCAGGTCACACAGTGTTCTGGCTATTGGTTTCATGGTGTGCATCAACTATGTTTTGCTTTTTGATTTAATAACTGATGTTATCTCTGCTGAGAACGCCTCAAAACAGTTTTTGTGATCCATTGAATAGTAGATCTGTAAAATAACATCCCCTGAAAATATAAAGTTGATGATTAACTTCTTGAAAAGGCAATTGGATAAATGTCTGAATTTGAAAGTATAGACATAGTTAACTAAGGGGAAAACTTTAAGCTTCAATTGTGATGAAGGATGAATATATTCTTCCAAATTTTCATGTTCTCCCTAAATTATAAAGGTCCATATAATTGTTGGTACAGAAATGGCATAGAACCATGTTCTGCAGTTATATGTCTTAAAGTAAGAAAAATTGTTTTTTAAATAGCGCCTTCCGTAACTTCTGGACATCTCAAATGTTTTACAGCGAGTTAAGTACTTTTGAAATGTTATCTCCATTAAAATGTAAATGCATGTTTTACATTTATACCTCATTACCTGCAATAAGTGTTCTCACAGCTCCCGAGTTATTTCCACCAAGCTTGCAAAATTAACATAACTCTGTCTGTACGCACAAAAGACAAAAGAATGCAAATTTGTGGATTTATTATGCCTGTTCTAAATGGCAGTAAATTTCACCCAACAATTTAGGTACAACTAAGCTGAAATCAACATTACCAGATTTCATAGTATGTTTTCTCTATTTTAGATAAACAGTATTATTACCTTCATAAATATAATAAAATCTTGTGTGAATATAATTGATTTTGGTTTATAGAGTCATAGGGATGTACAGCATGGAAACAGACTCTTTAGTCCAACTTACCCATGCCGACCAGATATCCCAACCTAATTAGTCCCATTTGTCATCACTTGGCGCATATCACTCTGAATCCTTCCTATTCATACACCCATCCAGATGCCTTTTAAATGTTGCAATTGTATTAGCATCCACAACTTCCTCTGGCAGCTCATTCCATGCACGCACCATCCTTGGTATGAAAATGTTGCCTCTTTGGTTCATTTTGTATATTTCCCCTTTCACTCTAAATCTTTGTCCTCTATGCCCTCTATTCCCTCACCAGTCTATTTATCCTATCCATGCCCCTCATGATTTTATAAACCTCTATAAGGTCACCCCTCAGCCTCCGATGCTCCGGGGAAAACAGCCCCAGCTGATTCAACCTCTCCCTTTAGCTCAAAACCTCCAACCCTGGCAACATCCTTGTAAATCTTTTCTGAACCCTTTCAAGTTTTACAACATCTTTCCGATAGGAAGGAGACCAGAATTGCACACAATATTTTAACAGTGGCCTAGCCAATGTCCTGTACAACCACAACATGACCTCCCAACTCCTGCACTCAATACTCTGACCAATAAAGGAAAGCATACCAAACACCTTCTTCACTATCCTATCCACCTGCAACTCCACTTTCAAGGAGCTATGAATCTGCACTCCAAGGTCTCTTTGTTCAGCAACACTCCCTAGGACTTTTTGTTTTGATTTTGCCCATTGTAATTTAAGGCAAGTATTTTTACAAAAAGTTGCTGATAATAATTATTAACCATTAAAATCTGAGCAATTTCAACATAAAAAAGATGAATTAAACAAATGGACTGTCCTATCAATTAGTATAAAACAAAATAATTCATAGTCAATATAATTTCATTTAATGTTTTCATTTCATGTACTAATTTTGGGAGTAAGTGGTAATGTGATAATGTCATTGGTCTGGCAATCTGGGGAAACAAGCTTAACTCATTGAGTTATAGAGATGATGTACAGCACAGAAATAGACCCTTCTGTCCATCTCGTCCTTGTCGAACAGATATCCTAGTTAAAGCTGGTCCCATTCACCAGCATTTGGCCCATATCTTTGTAAACCCTTCCTATTTATATACCCATCCTGATGCCTTTTAAATATTTCACTTAAAGACTTCACTTTCTCATAGATTGATAACAGCAAGGACACTGAAATCTCCCCCTGTAGTGATTGTAATAGAACATACAACAATACAGCACAGAACATGCCCTTCAGCCCTCGATGTTGCACCGACCTGTGAACTATTCTCAGCTGGCCCTCCCTTCACTATCCCATCATCCATGTGCTTATCCAAGGATTGTTTAAATCTCCCTAATGTGACCGAGTTAACGACATTGGCAGGCAGGGCATTCCACGCCCTTACCACTCTCTGAGTAAAGAATCTGCCTCTGACATCTGTCTTAAATCTATCACCCCTCAATTTGTAGTTATGCCCCCTCGTTTAAGCTGACATCATCATCCTGGGAAAAAGACTTTCACTGTCTACCCTATCTAATTCTCTGATCATCTTGTATGTCTCTATCAAATCCCCGCTTGGCCTTCTTCTTTCCAATGAGAACAGAACGAAGCCTCTCAGCCTTTCCTAATAAGACCTTCCCTCCAGACCAGGCAATATCCTGGTAAATCTCCTCTGCACATTTTCCAATGCTTCTACATCCTTCCCAAAATATAGTGACCAGAGCTGTACACAATATTCCAAGTGTGGCCGCACTAGCATTTTGTATAGTTGCAGCATAATATTGCGGTTTTGGAACTCAATCCCTCTACCAATGAAATCCAACACACTGTATGCCTTCTTAACAGCACTATCAAACTGGGTGGCAACTTTCAGGGATCTATGTACATGGACTCCAAGATCCCTCTGCACATCCACACTACCAAGAATCTTTCCATTGATCCAGTACTCTGCCTTCCTGTTATTCTTCCCAAAATGCACCACCTCACATTTAGCTGCATTGAACTCCATTTGCCACCTCTCAGCCCAATTCTCTAGTTTATCCAAGTCCCCCTGCAACCTTCTTCCAAACTGTCCACTATTCCACCGACTTTAGTGTCATCTGCAAATTTATTAATCCATCCACCTATACCTGCATCTAAGTCATTTATAAAAATGACAAAAGCAGTGGTCCCGAAACATTTCCAGTCAATGTTGGGTAAGTTAAAATCCCCCATAACGACCACCCTATTCTTTTCACTCCTACCCAGAATAATTTTGCCAATCCTCTCTTCCACCTCCCTGGAACTCTGTGGAGGCCTCTAAAAAACTCCAAGCAGTGTGACCTCTCCTCTCCTGTTTCTAACCTCAGCCCACACTACCTTAGTAGACGGGTCCTCGTCTAAAGTTCTTCCAGCCACTATTATACTGTCCTTGACTAACAAGGCCTCCCTGCTTTTATTGCCTTGCCTGTTCTTAATGAAAGATCTAAACCCTGGAACCTGCAACATCCATTCCTCACCCTGCTTGATCCATGTCTCTGAAATGGCCACAACATCAAAGTCCCAGGTACCTATCCATGCTGCAAGCTCACCTACCTTATTTCGGATACTTCTGGCGTTGAAGTAGACACACTTCAAACCAGCTTGCAGTCTGCCAGCAGATTCCTGTAATGAGGTCAGCCAGGTGGACCTCATAGAATATGAGTTCCCTGCTTGTGGCTGTTAATCTGGTTCAGCCTGCGAGCCCAAGCTTATGTATATAAACAGGACTGTCAGAGATTCTGTTCACTCTGAAAGCTGGCTCTAAAGAAGCCGGACCAGTGTCAGGATTAGAGTGGTGCTGGAAAAGCACAGCAGGTCAGGCAGCATCCGAGATGCAGGAAAATTGACATTTCAGGCAGGAGCCCTTCATCAGGGAAGATTCCTGATGAAGGGCTCCTGCCCGAAATGTTGATTTTCCTGCTCCTCAGATCCTGCCTGATGTGCTTTTCCAGCACCACTCTAATTTTGACACTGATCTCCAGCATCTGCAATCCTCAATTTTGCGAAGCCAGACCAGTGTCAAGTACTATGCACATGTAAATAAAGGATGCTTTGATGACGGGATATCACCTCTGTGGAGTTATTTCACATCCCCCCTTCTCTCTCTGAATCTTAGAAACTAGCACTGGTGAGAAGGCAACTTGGAAAAACCACTGTGCACAGAGAGATCACGTTATCTCCAAGGTTTGCCACTGATGAGAATAGAAGACAGCAGCTAAATGGTTGGGGCTCAGGTTTCACGCTCACATTTGAAGGACTCTTAAACTTTAAACTGAACAGTCTTCATCCTCCCATTTTTATGGGCACCCTCATGAGCCATTTCTCTTTTTAAGTTTATTACCTGTAATTTTGATGTCATGTTTTGGTGAATATTTTTTCACTACAACAGTAGGGAATCAAATTCCTTTTATTCTCAGTCAAGAAAATCTTGTAATCTGGTATCTTCATTTTAATCAGGTTAGTTATATTTTAATTGAAGTGCGATAACCCAGAAATGAAAATATCGGTTGCAACCAACTGAGAGAGATCTAAAAGGAGAGAAGTCAATCAGTCCGTTTCAAGTGGTCATAACAAACTCTTTAAAATCCTCTTGAAATAGTTTAGCGATCAATTTAGTTATATCACATCACTTTGGAAAAGTCAATAAGGAATGTAACCAGAGTAGATTAGATTCCCTAATCTACAGACCCTTCAGCCCAACAAGTCCACACTGACCATCCGAAGAGTAATCCACCCAGATCCATTTCCCTCTGACTAATGCACTTAACACTATGGGCAATTTAGCATGGCCACTTCACCTGACTTGCACATCTTTGGACTGTGGGAGGAAACCCACGCAGACACAGGGAGAATGTGCAAACTCCACACAGACAGTTGCCCAAGGCTGGAATCGAACCTGGGACCCTCGCTTGAGTATCAAAAACAACTATGGCACACATAACCCTGCTTACCAGGGCTTTTGACACAAGCTTGGGGGCTTGTGTCAAAATTGAAAGAGCTGTCCCACAGACCTGTGAAGCAACAGCCTGGCATTGTCATACTCAGCAACAGGACAGGCCCACCAGAGGTAGCAGCACTGTGGCATACAATCAGGACAGAGTACCTTTGAAAGTCCTTAAATCTAACTGATATTCCTATGAATTCTCATTTTATCAGGTCCAACATGGACAAAGAAACCTTCACATTGAGGATATCCCCCAACATGCTGTAAATCTACAATAGTGAGTAGAGTGGATTATTTCTTAATTATATGTTTTATTGAGATCTGTCTCTTGATTACATTTTAAAAATATAAGCCATAAGTATTAAGTTAGCTTGAAGCAGTGTTTTGTAGAGCAATGAGGTGGTGCCATTTGCTGGGTCTGTAGATTGGAAGGAGCAAAAATGGATATTCACTTTATGTCAGATGTGGGAGTTTCAAGAGAGTTTACGTGTTACTGAGGATTATGTCTGCAATAAATGTCATTAGTTGTCCATGAAAGTGGAGTCGCAGGTAGATAGGATAGTGAAGATGGTATTTGGTATACTTTCCATTATTGGTCAGAGTATTGAGTACAGGAGTTGGGAGGTCATGTTGCGGCTGTACAGGACATTGGTTAGGCCACTGTTGGAATATTGCGTGCAATTCTGGTCTCCTTCCTATCGGAAAGATGTTGTGAAACTTGAAGGGGTTCAGAAAAGATTTACAAGGATGTTGCCAGGTTGGAGGATTTGAGCTACAGGGAGAGGCTGAACAGGCTAGGGCTGTTTTCTCTGGGGCGTTGGAGGCTGAGGGGTGACCTTATAGAGATTTACAAATTTATGAGGGGCATGGATAGGTAAATATGCAAAGTCATTTTCCTGGGGTCGGGGAGTCCAGAACTAAAGGGCATAGGTTGAGGGTGAGAGGGGAAAGATATAAAAGAGACCGAAGGGGCAACTCTTTCACGCAGAGGGTGGTACGTGTATGGAATGAGCTGCCAGAGGAAGTGGTGGAGGCTGGTACAATTGCAACATTTAAAAGGCATTTGGATGGGTATATGAGTAGGAAGGGCTTGGAGGGACATGGGCCGGGTGCTGGCAGGTGGGACTAGATTGGGTTGGGGTATATGGTCAGCATGGACGGGTTGGACCAAAGGGTCTGTTTCCATGCTATACATCTCTATGACTCTCTGTGTTGCAAATCCTATCAGATCGAATGGATTCGTTGGAGTGAAAGTTAGAGGCAATTTTGAATTTACAAGAGCAAGGGGGTATGATGGACAACAGTTATCGGAAGGGAGCAAAACTGCAGAGACAGTCACGGAGATGTGTTAACTCCGGGAAAGGTAGGAGAGGTAGGCCGGTAGTACAGGAATTTTCTGTGGCTATTCCCATTTCAAACAAGATTGCTGTTTCGGAAAATGTCGGGGGTTATGAATTCTCAGGGGAATGTAGCACGAACAGCCAAGTTTCTAGTATCAAGACAGGCTGTAATGTAATGAGGGGTACATTGATTTCCAAGTGACTGATTGTATTAGGGGACTATCTAGTCACAGATAGACGGTTCTGCGACCAGCAGCAAAACATCAGAATGGTGTGTTGCCTCCCTGGTGACAGGATCAAGAACGTCTCAGAGAGGGTGCAGAATGTTCTCAAAGGTGAGAGAGGGACCAGCGGGAGGACATTGTACACATTGGTAAAAACAACATAGGAAGGGAAAATGATGAGATTCTGGAGAGAGATTACAGAGAGTTAGGCAGGAGTTTAAAAAAGAGGTCCTCGAGAATAGTAATATCTGGATTACTCCCTGTGCTACAAGCTAGTGAGGATAGGATTAGGAGTATAGTGCAGATGAATGCATGGCTAGGGAGCTGGTGTATGGGAGAAGGAGTCACATTTTTGGATCATTGGAATCTCTTCTGGGGTAGAAGTGACCTGTACAAGAAGGATGATTGCACCTAAATTGGAAAGGGACTAATGTACTGGCAGGGAGATTTGCTAGAGCTGCTTGGGAGGATTTAAACTAGTAAGGTGAGGGAGTGGGACCCAGGGAGATACTGAGGAAAGACATCAATCTGAGACTGGTACAGTTGAGAAAAGAAGTGAGTCAAATAGCCAGGGCAGGCAGGGACAAAGCAGAGAACAAGGTATGAGTGATGAGTTAAACTGTATTTATTTCAATACAAGAGGCCGAACAGGGAAGGCAGATGAACTCAGGGCATCGTTAGGAACATCGGACTGGGATATCATAGCAATTACAGAAACATGGCTCAGGGATGGACAGGACTGGCAGCTTAAAGTTCCAGGGTACAAATGCTACAGGAAGAATAGAAAGGAGGGGGGGGGCAAGAGAGGAGGGGGAGTGGCATTTTTGATAAGGGATAGCATTACAGTTGTGCTGAGGGAGGATATTCCCGGATATTCATTCAGGAAAGTTATTTTGGTGGAACTGAGAAATAAGAAAGGGATGATCACGTTATTGAGATTGTTATATAGATTTCAGTTAACTGTAAGAATAATAGGATGGTTATGATAGGGGATTTTAACTTTCCAAACATAGACTGGGACTGCCATAGTGTTAAGGGTTAAGATGGAGAGGAATTTGTTAGATGTGTACAAGAAAATTTTCTGATTCAGTATGTGGATGTACCTACTACAGAAGGTGCAAAACCTGACCTACTCTTGGGAAATAACGCATGGCAGGTGAGTGAGGTGTCAGTGGGGGAGCACTTTGAGGCCAGCGACCAAAATTCTATTAGTTTTAAAATAGTGATGGAAAAGGATAGACCAGATCAAGCTGATTGAGTGCGGGTGTTCGCAGGTAAATGAATGGCTGGAAAATGTGAAACCTTCAGAAATGAGATAACGAGAGTCCAGAGACAGTATGTTCCTGTTAGGGTGAAAGGAAAGGCTGGTAGGTGTAGAGAATGCTGGATTGACTACAGAAATCGAGGGCTTGGTTAAGAAAAAGAAGGAAGCATATGTCAGGTATAGACAGGATAGATCAAGTGAATATTTAGAAGAGCATAAAGGCAGTCGGAGTATTCTTAAAATGGAAACCTGGTGGACAAAAAGTGGACATGAGATAGCTTCAGCCAATAGGGTTCAGGAGAATCCAAAGGAATTTTACAAATACATTAAGGACAAAGGGGAAACTAGGGAGAGCCCCTCAAAGATCAACAAGGCAACCTTTGTTTTGAACCACAGGAGATGGAGGAGATACTAATTAAGTACCTTACATCAGTGTTTACTATGGAGAAGGACATGGAAAATATAGAATGTAGGGAAATAGATGGTGACATCTTGAAAATTGTCCATATTACAGAGGAGAAAGTGCTGGATGTATTGAAAAGCATAAAGGTGAATAAATCCCCAGGATGTGATCAGGCATATCCTAGAACTCTGTGGGAAGCCAGGGAAGTGATTGCTGGGCCCCTTGCTGAGTTATTTGTATCACGGGTGAGATACCAGAAGCTGGAGATTGGCAAACGTGGTATCACTATTTAAGAAAGGTGGTAAGGATAAACCAGGGAACTACAGACTGGTGAGCCTGACATCATTGGTGGGCAAGTTGTTGGAGGTGATCCTGATGGACAGGATTTACACATATTTAGAAAGGCAAGGACTGATTAGGGATAGGCAACATGGCTTCTTGTGGGAAATCATGTCTTGTGAATTTGGTTGATTTTTTTGAAATAGTAACAAAGAGTATTGATGAAGGCAGAGCGGTGGACGTGATCTATATGGACTTCAGTAAGGCATTAGGTAAGGTTCCCCATGGGAGACTGATTAGCACGGTTAGATCTCATGGAATACAGGGAGAACTAGACATTTGGATGCAGAACTAACTCGAAAGTAGAAGACAGAGGATGGTAGTGGAGCGTTGTTTTTCAGACAGGAGGCCTGTGACGAGTTGAGAGCCACAAGGATTGGTGCTGGGTCCACTACTTTTCATCATTTATATAAATGATTAAGATGTGAAAGTAGAGGTATGGTTAGTAAGTTTGCAGATGACACCAAAATTGGAGGTGTAGTGGACAGCGAAGAAAGTTAGCTCAGATTACAACAGGATTTTGATCAGATTCGCTGAGGAGTGGCAGGTCTAATTTAGATAATACGAGGTGCTGCACTTTGGGAAAGCAAATCTTAGCAGGAGTTATACACTTAATGGAAAGGTCCTAGGGAGTGTTGCTGAGTCCCTTGAAAGGCAGGCTCATAACTCCTTGAAAGTAGAGTTGTAGGTAGATAAGATAATGAAGAAGGTGTTTGGTATGCTTTCCTTTATTGGTCAGAGCACTGATTATAGGAATTGGGAAGTTGTGTTGCGACTGTACAGGACATTTGTTAGGTCACTTTTGGAATATTGCTTTCAATTTTGGTTTCCTTCCTATCGGAAGGATGTTGTGAAGCTTAAAAGGGTTCAGAAAAGATTTACAAGGATGTTGCCAGGGTGGGAGGATTTGAGCTATCAGGAGAGGCTGAATTGGCTGGAGCTGTTTTCCCTGGAGCATCGGTGGCTGAGGGGTGACCTTAGAGAGGTTTATAAAATCATATGGGGCATTGACAGGGTAAATAGGCAAAGTCTTTTCCCTGGGGTGGGGAGTCCAGAACTAGAGAACATAGATTTAGGGTGAGAGGGGAAAGATACAAAAGGGTCCTAAGGGGCAATTGTTTCACGCAGAGGGTGGTACGTGTATGGAATGAGCTGTCAGAGGAAGTGGTGGATGCTTGTACAATCACAACATTTAAAATGCATCTGGATGGGTAAATGAATAGGAAGGATTTAGAGAGAGATTTGGGCCAAGTGCTGACAAACAGGACTAGATTGTGTCTTAACTCCCCTTAACTCGATAACCCTTAACTCCCCTAACATGCAAAAAAACCCACACAACTGTGTCTTGAATATATTTAATGAAGCTGCCTCTCTTGCTTCCTTGGCAGAGAATTCCATAGATTCACTACTCTCTGGGAGAAGCAGTGTCTCCTCATCTCTGTCCTAAATCTACTCCCCCTAATCTAGAGGCAATGTCCCCAATTTATTCTCACCCACCAACAAAAACAACTTGCCTGTCTCTATCTTATCTATCCCTTTCATAATTTTACATGTTTCTATAAGATCCCCTCCCATTCTTTTAAATTCCAGCGAGTACAGTCCCAGGCAGCTCAACCTCTTCTCATAGGGTAACCCCCTCATCTCCAGAATCAACCTGGTGAACCTCCTCTGCATTGCCTCCAAAGCCAATATATCCTTCCTCAAGTAAGGAGACAAAAAGTGAGCACAATACTCCAGATGCAGCCTCACCAACACCTTGTACAACAGCAGCAGAACCTCCCTGTTCTTAAATTCAATCCTTCTAGCAATGAAAGTCAATATTCTATTTGCCTTCCTGAATACCTGTTGCATCCTCGAATCAACTTTTAACAATTCATGTACGAGCACACCTAAGTCTGTCTGCACAACAGCATTTAAGTAATATTCTGCCCTATTATTTTTAGTTCCAAAGTGGATAACCTCACATTCACCAGCATGTACTCCATCTGCCACACCATTGCCACTTACATAACCTATCTAAATCTCTCTGCAGATCCTCCATATCCTCTGCACAGATTATCTTTCCACTCAATTTAGTGTCATCAGCTAACTTGGAAACATTACACTCAGTGTCCTTTCCCAAAGGATTTATATATATAATTTCTTTAATTTATTCTCAGAATGTGGGCATCACTGACTGGGCCAGCACTACTCATTATTCCCAACTCCCAGTTAAGAGTCACATATAATCTAGACCAAGTAAGGATGGCAGTTTTCCTTCCCTGAAGGACATTAGTAAATGAGATGTGATTTATGCCAATCAATAATGGATTCATGGTAGTCATTAGGCCAGCTCTGTTTTTCATTCCAGATTTATACTGAATTCAAATTTCACCATCTTCCATGGTGGAATTTGAACCCCATGTCCCCCGAGCATTAAGTTGGAGTTCTGAATTGTTAGTCCAGTGACATTAGCATTATGCCAGTGCCTCACCTTGAAGTACCCAGCATCACAGATACCAGTGTTCAATCAATTTGATTCATCCAGCTGATCTCAGAAAATAGTTGAAGGCACTGAATACTGCAGACTATGAACTTTAATAATATTCCAGCAATAAAAACAAAACACGTGCTCCAGAATTTGCCACATGCCTATCTAAGTTGTTTCAGTTCAGTTACAATGCTGACATCTTACCAATAATATGGAAATTATCCAGGTATGTCCTGACACACAAAAAAAACATTCTCTGCTAGCCTGGATTAGTGCAGTCGAAGAAGTTAAACACCGTCCAGGACTAAGTGGCCCTTTTGATTGCAACATCTTAAATGCTCCCTCAATTTACCACTAACACACAGTGGCAGACGCGCGCACCATGTGCATGATGCAGGGCACATACTCACTAGCCTGCTTCTACAGCACCTTCCAAACCTGCAACTCCCACCAGTTAGAAGGACAGAGGCAGCAATTGTCTGGGAACACCACCTGCAAGTTCCACTTCAGGCTGCATGCCATCCTGACTTGGAGCTATTCCTTCAGCATTGCTGGGTCAAAACACTCCCAACAGAAGGCATTAGCTGTAAATACAGGTCACATTTTTACTTGGCAATTTTTTAATTAATTTGTTTCTTGGGTTTCAACCATATTACTAATAAACTAAGAAGCCAAATGCAAGTTGGAAATAGAGTAATTTGGTAGACAGTGGTAATATTCATGACAATGAAGCCAATTTAATTCAATTCAATATTCATTGGCGTAAAAATATCTGACAATTGCTACTCGCTCAAAAATGATACAATTCTAAAGGAAATAAACAAAAACAGAACTGTTCTGTAGAAGGGTCACTGGACACTAAAAAATGTTAACTCTGATTTCTCTCCACAGATGCTGCCAGACCTGCTGAGGTTTGACAGCAATTTCTGATTTTGTTTTTGTTTCTAATTTTTAGCATCTGCAGTTCTTCTTTTTATTTGTTTACAATTCTAAAGGGTTTTGATTAAACTACATCTGAAATATTGTGAGCAGTTCTAATCTCCAATTTAATATACAATGTTATTATATAATATCGCCTATACAAAATCCTGAAGAGGCTTGACAGGATAGAAGCTGATGATTTTAATTCTGGTTAGGGAATTTAGAACACAGGAGCACAGTTTCAGAATAACTCGATCATTTGCAACTGAGCTGAGAAATTTCTTCACTTATGAGCTTTGTGAATCTTGTGGTCAACTGACTACTGAGTATATTCAAGGTTAGGGCAGAACAGAGGTTTGATCTTTATCGCGAAGATGGGAAAGTGGCTCTGAGGCAAAAAAATAGCATGATCACATTGATTGTCTACTCCTGCCTTTTTCTCTGATGTGCGTATGGGACAAATACTTTTAAAATGGAAGGTTAAAATAATGGAGCATAATTTACGAACTAGCTCATGAAAGAAATATGCACTAAGCACAATAGAATGATTTAAATTGTGATGAAGAAAGTAGTCAATAAGCCTGAGATTTTAAAATGTGTTTGGAGTTCAGGAATTAGAGGAACGGTGTTTAAAAATATTGAACAAATGCATTTTGAATTTTAAAGCTAATGGTCATTAAAAGCATCTCTGATTTGTTTTTGGTGTGCTGCCAGAGTGACTGTGATGTCAAAACAAACTGTTGCTGCAAAGTCATTTCTGTGGGCAGTGACTATTGAAATGCCATTCCTTTTCAGTTCATAAACTAGAATTTAATCAAAAATAACTTAACATGCATTGAGATTTTTCAAGATTGAAATATGTTGATGCTGTAATATTCATAGTAGAATGCATAAATGAGAGTTCTGTGAAGCCCATGGAATAATTCAAGGAGAGACTTTACAAAGGATTAGGGTTGTGGAAAATGGAAAGCTGCAGATAATTATGGCTGCATATATTATTAACCATATGTATTGAGATTTGTATTATGTGGTCTTTCACACTGACTGTGGTTAGGCTTTGGATCCTATACTAAACGCTAAAGTAAGAAAATTCTTGTGAGCAATAATTTCAGTGACAGAAAGGACAATAATTTATTTAGAATGCAAACTAACAAGATTTATTGAATAAAAAAGAGTAACATTTAAGATTGCACTAGCTGAAACATGGCACAATACACAAGTTCAATGCATTTCAGTTTGTCAATCAGTGGATCTCAAGAATTCTGTTTTTTTACTTTGATGCCTTGAACCTGATGTTTTGACTTATGATGTACTTCAAGGTTCTAATTTAGTCAACATAACTCTAATATACTTGCAAAAATTCATTGCAGTGTGAAGAATTGAATTCCCAGCTTACCTTTAATGCATTCTCCAAAGCTACTTCCTGAATGTTTCTCTTTGCTTTCTCTCTAGCTACTGTGGAATACTATGCAATAAAAGAGGCTTCCTACAAAAACCTTTTACCTTCACTTTTTCTCTTAACCTTAATTGTGGATAGTCTAATACTGAACTTGGATTTCTTACAGCAAATCATGAACCTATGACAACTATCCATTGACCGATAATATGCTGGCAAGTGCCCATTGCTACCTCTTAACTTTCTCTCACAGCAAGAGTCCCATTTATCAAGTGTCTTCATGTCAAAGATATACCATGACCAATGCAAAGATTCCTAGCAAGTACTTGGCTTCTACAACAAAAGCAGAAAATGATCGAGAAACTCAACAGGTCTGGCAGCATCTGTGTTATTGGTCAATGGACTCAAAGGTTTGACTCTGTTTTGTGAATTCACCATGTAGGTGTGCAATAAAGCCATTCTGATCCATGCTGATGAATCACATGTCGAAATTCTAGTCCTGCACATAGTTAAACATGTTCTTCAGTACCATGAAAATCACAGAACCCATAGGGCCATAAGATACAGGAGCAGACTTAGGCCATTGAGCACATCAAATCCATTCCATCATTCAATCATGGTTGATATATTTCTCAACACCATTCTTCTGCCTTTACCCATTCCCCTTGATTCCCTTACTAATCAAGAACCTGTCTATCTCGGTCTCAAGTATACTCAATGACTTGTTCCCCACAGCCTTCTGCAGCAATGAGTTCCACAGAGTCACCATCTTCCCGCTGAAGAAACTCCTTCTCATTTCTGTTCTAAAGGGCCATCACTTCACTCTGTGACAATGCTCATCCTTTAACAAGGTTATGCTGTCTTTGGCTTTTTTTTCAGACAGGTTGTAAAGGACCCAGGCTCTGAAAAGCCTGGGGTTGAAGGGTTTTAGGCCCAGTTTGATTATAACTAACAGATACTGCCTCGGGGAAAAAGGTTTTCAATCTCGATCTGAGGACATCTCTGCAGGAGTTCCACAGTTTCTCTGGTTGATGTCCCAAACCCAACCATTTTTAAATGATGAATACACAGTGCTCAGTACAATCTGACACTTCTCAGTTACTGAAGCTGTGCCCTGTGCCCTATGCAGCAAGATTCGGTCAACATTCAGGCTTAGGCTAATAAGCTGTCATTTACATGTGCATCACAAATGTGTTGGACCATCTCCAACAAAGTCAACAATCAACCAGAGGAACTCTGGAACTCCAGCAGAGATGTCCTCGGATCGAGATCGAGATTGAGGTGCAATTTTTGGACAACCCAGTTGTTTACATGGTAGCTACAAATGCATGAAATATAAATGCAAACTAACTTTTCCTTCTTTCAAATCTCAAAAAGTGGAAAACTTGATTTAATAAGACATACATAAGCTAGCAGAAAGTTGCTCCATTGTAACCAGTGAACTGTAGGGGGCAGCAGTGTGCCATTCTTTCAGGATTTCTTTTGCAAGCTCATTTGACATCACATACTTTTGGTTCCAGCCGTCCGACACTTTCAAAAACAGACAATGCAGTACAAATGATAACTGTACAAATATGAACTATTTTATATTGGGTGCAAGCTATCATGGAAGGACTGTTATTCTGGACTTTTTATTTCTTTAATTTTCAAATTTAGAACATAGAACAGTACAGCACAGAACAGGCCCTTCAGCCCACGATGTTGTGCCGACCACTGATCCTCATGTATGCACCCTCAAATTTCTGTGACCATATGTATGTCGAGGAGTCTCTTAAATGTCCCCACTGACCCTGCCTCCACAACTGCTACTGGCAACGCATTCCATGCTTTCACAACTGTCTGTGTAAAGAACCCGCCTCTGACATCCCCTCTATATTTTCCTCCAACCAGCTTAAAACTATGACCCCTCGTGTTAGTCATTTCTGCCCTGGGAAATAGTCTCTGGCTATCGACTCTATCTATGCCTCTCATTACCTTGTATACCTCAATTAGGTCCCCTCTCCTCCTCCTTTTCTCCAATGAAAAAAGTCTGAGCTCAGTCAACCTCTCCTCATAAGATAAGCCCTCCAGTTCCGGCAGCATCCTGGTAAACCTCCTCTGAACCCGCTCCAAAGCATCCACATCTTTCTTATAATAGGGCGACCAGAACTGGACGCAGTATTCCAAATGCGGTCTAACCAAATTTATTTCTATGATTTCGTACTTTTGAAGGTCTGTAATTTTGTTCTTTTAATTTCTTTACTTTTCTGTTTTTTCCCTAAGTATTTATCCTCAAGAATCTGCTACCTTTGTCCCTAGCTACCTTTGTCCCTAAGATGGTGCTGTAAGTGGCGACTTGTAAACTTTTCACTGTACTCACATGAGTACATAAGACAATGAAACTCATTCAGATTCAACTGTTATTGTGGTTTGTGATGACCATCCCCTCTGCTAGAACAGTTTCTCTAGCATCACAAGGCTCTGTTCACCCATTTCCTAACTTCTATTTTCAAACAGCTTCCATTCTTTGGGTTATTGTCTTTAATAATTTATTGGACTACTATAAATTGGATTTTTAATGCAGATTTCCATTATTCTATGATATAACAATGCGCATTCTTTCCCTTAACATATAACATTTATAAATTTAAGTACCTACAACAAACTCTCCAATTGCTACATTTGGTATATTAAATAATTTCAGCTTTGTGGTGGTGGTGCTACATCATAAAAGGCTCTTTGTCATTTATTTCAAGCGAAACAATTTAATCGATGCCATTAAAATTGCAAGAAGTAAATTACATCACAGAGTAGAAGTGCACTTGGCAACTTAATCAAATAACATGGGCAACTTAATGTCTCCAGGTTACCATTGATGAAAAAACTTTAATGTTATTTTGTCTGATGTTATTCTTAAACATTATGAACGACAATAGTTTAAGCTTCATTAGTTTAATCCCAGAATGAGTTTAGATCGTTAAAGGTTGCACTTAATTGCAGAAATAGTTGGTCTGCTTCCTGTGTTTGTAATACTTAACAGGTAAGTTTGTACAATTTTAATTTAACTGACTTTCAGACATTACCAATATTATTTACATTGGACTTTGCAGGATGCCAGCTTTCTTTTTCAATTGAGTTAGTGATGCTGTTGTTTGAAAGAACTAGAATCTTAGAATGGCTGCAGTACTGCCATTTGGTCCCTAAACTCGATGCTAGTCCTCTACCACAGTAACTCAGCCAGTGCTGCTTTGTTGCCCTTTTCCTGTGGACCTCAATTTTTTTTCTCTTTGAGTGCTTTTCCAATTCTCTTTTGAAAGCCCTGATTGAATTTGCCTCTATTACATTTGCTGCAGAATACATTAATAATACTTAAAAATAACAGTGCAAAGATTAGTCACATGTAACTTCCTTCAGGTTCAGTTATTGCCAGTAACTTGTGTCTGTCAAGGAAGACAGAGCTACATGAAGCTGCCACCGTCTCTGAGTGACTCTCTTGCTGCACATTTCCTGCTTTGCTCTGTCTGTCAGCTCAGACTTCACCGCACTAGCATCCTACAATCTCAGGTTAGATTAGATTACTTCCACCTAACACTACAGACAATTTAGCATGGCCAATTCACCTAACCTACACATTTTTGGACTGTGGGAGGAAACCGGAGCACCCGGAGGAAACCCACGCAGACTCAGGGAGAATGTGCAAACTCCACACAGAGAGTTGCCTGAGGCAGGAATTGAACCCAGGTCTCTGGCGCTGTGAGGCAGCAGTGCTAACCACTGTGCCACCGTGCCGCCCACTCAGGTAGTGCATTCTAAATCCTAGCTACTCATGCATAGAAAAGAAAATCCTCATGTCTCCTCCAGTCTGATTACCAAATCATTTTAAATTGGTGTCTTCACAATTTTGACCCTTCCTTCAATCTGATTTTCTTCTCTCGATCTACCATGGAATAAGAATGTAATAATTCTCTCATTATCTGACGCTTTTCAGGATCTAAGGAGGATTGGGACATTGTGGTCAGTACTTCTTGAATTTCTTCATCACTGTCCTTAGCATCCGCAAATGTATTAAATCTAGTCCACTTTCTTGCACTCTCGACATCCCTTCAAGGCTCTGAGGAAAAGTCATATTCAACTCAAAACATTAATTCCATTCATCTCCCCCTTTGACAAATGCTGTCAAACCTACTGAGTATTTTCTTATGTTGTTTTTTTCCCCGCATCTTTTATTGCCTAAGAGAAAATAGAATCTGTCCTAAATATTCTCTTAAGGAAGAGTCTTAAAATATATTCATCAATGAAGCAGCCAAAATACATTGGGTAGATAATTCCAAAGATTAACAACCATCCAAGTGAAGAAATTTCTCTTCTTGTCAGTCCAAAATAAAGAGGTTTATAATATCGTAGGGGGCATGAATAGGATAAATAGACAAAGTATTTTCCCTGGGGTAGCGGAGCCCAGAGTCTAGAGGGCATAGGTTTAGGGTGAGAGGGGAAAGATATAAAAGAGACCTAAGGGGTAACTTTTTCACGCAGAGGGTGATGCGTGTGTGGAATGGGCTGCCAGAGGAAATGGTAGAGACTAGTACAACTGCAACATTTAAAAAGCATCTGAATGGGTATATGAATAGGAAGGGTTTGGAGGGATATGGGCCAGGTGCTGGCAGATGGGATTAGATTGGGTTGAGATATCTGGTCAGCATGGACAAGTTGGACTGAAGGGTCTGTTTCTGTGTTGTACACCTCTATGATTCTATGATTCTAAAATGATTAACCCCTAATCCTGAGGCAGTGACCCTGTGTTCAGGTGCATTGGGAGAAAATATATCACTTTATTTTCCCAATATTAGTCACTGCGTACCTTACTGCATAACATCTTCAATAGGAAATAATCTAAATGCCCAATAGCATATCTGTAAAAACGTAAACTTACAGAATAACTTTCATAATGATTTTTGGATGGTTAAATGGTGCACTTGATAGAATTTGAAATGATATATTAATTAGATTACCAGCCACAAATTAATCAAGAGTTACATTGGGAAAGCTTCATGAATGTTGTATGATTGGAGGCAAGACATTCAATATATCTCTTCAGGGTCACAGTAGAACAATTTGCTTATATTAAATGACTTTGAGTGCTTAAATATTTCATTCATCAAGAAAATGGGTTCCTACTGCTGTGTTGTAGGTTTTATTCAGTTCTCTTCATCTATCTAAAGATTTCAAAGCATTTCACACCATTAACCTAGGAACAACTAGCAAGTGCCCTTGGTAAGAGTAATGGGGCACAATAGGAAAATAGGCTGGAATATAGTGTTCATTCTTAATTGTCAGGTATTTGCATAAATGAGTGGAGGTTAATGGGGCTTGCAAGAATGGGCATGATGACAGGGGACTGGGAGAATTGGGTAACAGTACCCACATCCGATTCCTGATGTCAGGAAAACTGTTGCTTACATAGTGAGTGGTAGTAACAGGACTCCTGCCCACTGGTGGCAAGATGTCACTTAGGCTCATTAGCAAGACTGATTAACCCTCAGCTCAACCAGGATTTAATGGTGGGTATGGGTTTAATGGACACAGTTGGGGAGGAAGGGTCAGAATGGGAAATCAGGACATTGAAAATGCCTCAGCCTCTCTGCTCAAGTTAACAATAGTCTATCCCGTTTGGAGTGGGATATGGAGGCAAGTCAAATCCCACTGCTGGGAGATGACTATTCTACCAAAGGGATTGCCTTTGTTTGAATGACAGTTAATTGTTGTGATCTGTGAGACGAGATGTTTTTTCTTGTTAAATGAAGATCTGTGTGGCTAATGTATAAAGTATGTATAAAATTGATAATTAGTTTTGACAGCTCTATTAGATCTGAAACTCTTCTATTTATATCTCAGTATACTGGAAGATTTGTCTGATCCTTTAAACATTACCAACATCTGAAATAGATTTGATGAATATCTTCTAGTTGTTACACTTAGTAGATTTGGAGGTGCATATAGAACAAATACATTTATAATTATATGAAAAGTAATAATTATAGGAAGTTTAGAATTATGTTAACAACATTACCAACACAGTGGGGCACTTTCCCTATTGTGCTGTTTAAAAGTTCATCTAAATAGGTTAATAAATCCTCACCTTTGCCTCAATTCTTTTGTCTTAATTACTCTCATAATATCAGATCAAGCTGGTGAATTACTAAGTGCAAAAACAGATGCTCCTTTTCCCATAAAAATATTCTGTTTCATATTTTAACACAGATTAACTGACTTCCAAAAAGCAAGAGTTTATTGCTCAGCCTCAGTACTCCCTGTTGGCTGAGCCAATTTTCAGCAGGGTCCGTCAGGAAGCATCCGTCTTGGAAGATGATTCATTAATTTGCCATCAGTGGCACTTAAAAGATTCCTGAGAAAAAGAGTGGGACTCTAATAGTTTCCAGAAATAATTGGCAGTAAACAGAATAAAAAGTTGACCTTTGAGTTGGATGTAAATTGAATTATATCATGATCATCTTTTCATGCATTTTATGAGAATTATCTGCAATTACTGCCTGCTGTGAATCTTTGACCTGCAGCAAACATTCCATCAAATATATTTGAGAGTATGAACTTTTTTCAAGTTTACTCCATTTTCCTGGGTCTCTCCAGTTGCTATGACCAAAGACACAGTTAGATCTGCACCAAGGCCTTTAATATTGTTACTGTCACCCAAATGTTGAGTGGCATATAGAACTGACTGCAATAACTGCAACCATGACCTTTCTCACCTCGAAACATAAGTACATTTCCCTGTGTGCCATTCTTCACATAATTTATATCACAGTTTAAAATAAGCACAAAAAAGAATAAAAGGGGATTTCTTTAATCCATTGGCAATGAATCTTTATAGACAGTGGAAAATTGTAACCTAGAGGAATTACTATTTAGAATGGATATTTGGCTGATATTACAGATCTATCAGGATATTGTTTTAGAGACTAACTCATGATCTCTAATCAGTCAGGAA
This sequence comes from Chiloscyllium plagiosum, assembly GCF_004010195.1. Classification (NCBI taxonomy): domain Eukaryota; kingdom Metazoa; phylum Chordata; class Chondrichthyes; order Orectolobiformes; family Hemiscylliidae; genus Chiloscyllium; species Chiloscyllium plagiosum. Next base: position 26,449,301 of record NC_057722.1, on the reverse strand, counting down.
GCAAGTTCAGTTGGAGGAGCACCTGTGGCTAACTTCCTGTGACCATATAACACCGATGACCTTGTCTTCCAGACATGTAAAGAATTAGTGAGTTTGTAGCTCAGGTTGAGGTTTTGGATGTAGGTTTCCTCACTGAGCTGAAAGGTACATTTCCAGATGGTTCGTTACCTTATTAGGTCACAGCTTCAGTGGACCTCATGCAAAGCAATGCTGAAAATTCCTGCTTTCTATTTATATGTTTGGGTTTCTTTGGGTTGGTGATGCCATTTCCTGTGGTGATGTTATTTCCTGTGGTGAAGTCACTTCCTGTTCCTTTTCTTAGGGGGTGCTAAATGGAGCCTAACTCGATGTGTTTGTTGATATAGTTCTGGTTGCAATGCTAAGCTTCTAGGAATTCTTGTGCATGTCTTTGTTTGGCAAGTCCTAGGATGGATGTGTTGTCCCAGTTGAAGTCGTGTCCTTCCTCATCCGTATGTGAGGATACTAGTGAGAGAGGGTCATGTCTTTTTGTGGCTAGTTGGTGTTCATGTATCCTGGTGGCTAATTTTCTGCCAGTTTGTCCAATGTAGAGTTTGTTACAGTCCTTGCACAGTATTTTGTAAATGACGTTAGTTTTGCTCATTGTCTGTATAGGGTCTTTCAAGTTCATTAGCTGCTGTTTTAGTGTGTTGGTGGGTTTGTGGGGTATCATGATGCCAAGGGGTCTGAGTAATCTGGCAGTCATTTCTGAGATGTCTTTGATGTAGGGAAGAGTGGCTAGGGTTTCTGGACGTGTTTTGACTGCTTGCTTGGATTTGCTGCTGAGAAATTGGTGGACTGTGTTCATTGGGTACCCATTCTTTTTGAATATTGGTGATTTTCCTCTACTCTGCGCAGTTCCTCTGTGCTGCAGTGTGTGTTGGCTCGTTGAAATAATCTTTTAACAAATGTAACAACCTTTTGTGGTGCAACAACTACACAACCAGATGTAACAAGTTAGCGTCATCAGCTCTACCACGTAGGGTTTCCACTTTGTGCACCATCAGGAAATTGCCCAAAGTGCACTCACAAAAAGTGTACTATTCTGATGATAGCTCAAGTTTCCACTACAATTAAGTAAATAAGCACACACATAAAATCTTCAATACACTAGTGCAGTTGTGCAATGGAATGAAGTGTAATTGTTAATTTTGAAACATTTCTTCAAATATTTAAGAGTGACAAACTGGTATGATCTTATGAATACAGCAAGAAATGGTTTTACTTCCAAAAATTACCATACACTCATGCCCAGTCATCGAATTATAGGCAACTTTATTTAAAATCACTGAAAATAACTTTATAATTCTGTAATGAACCATTTAATTATTTTATTGCATGAAGAAGTCAATAAATTATTTTTTTGATATGAAAGCACATTTTATTGGTGCCTTTTGTGTGTTAGATTGGTGCTTCCCTTGGAGTCAGGAATTATACACAAGGCAGATGAAGGGTAAATCTGAACCAGTACACTTTACTGATAATGCTCACATCTCCATAACCAGGTGTGCACTGGTCCCAAACTTTGCCCTTCTGGTCACCTGACCACCTCGCTTAAAGGGGTAGCACCCTCAGCTACATATATTGCGGTATATTTTTAAACTCCCACTGATAGAATGTATTTACAACAATAATTAAGATCATATGGGCATTGTAGCCAACATATGTACATAGTCAGGAATATTTATATAACAATGGCAACCATGGAAAGATGACCACTCCCCCCCCACCCCATATATAAGATGTTTTATCTGTAAATTACATTGACATGATTAGTCTCTGTTTTAAAAAATTCTCAAGGTCAAGGACCAGGCTCGCAGGAAAGTAGTCTGACACAGAACAAACAGCCAAGAGGCGAGTCTGCTAGAATATAAGTGTTTTATTCCCCGCAGCGTCGCCACAACCAGGTCTCGTACTTACAACGGGTCTGGTTTATACTCACTCTACGTGTTACCGGAACTGGGAGCCGTCAGTTCTCGTAGAGCGGTTGCCAACAACCTACGCTCGGCGGTTAAACGCAACCCCGGAGCAGACTCTACCGAACTGGAGACTTCTCCAGCTGATATACTCTTTTCGATTCATGTGAACAGCAGAGCAAGGCTAAAAAACACATGAATGTTTATATCTGGAAAAGAGTATATCAGCTGGAAAAGTCTCCAGTTCGGTAGAGTCTGCTCCGGGGTTACGTTTAACCGCCGAGCGTGGGTTGTTGGCAACCGCTCTACGAGAACTGACGGCTCCCAGTTCCGGTAACACGTAGAGTGAGTATAAACCAGACCCGGTGTAAGTACGAGACCTGGTTGTGGCGACGCTGCGGGGAATAAAACACTTATATTCTAGCAGACTCGCCTCTTGGCTGTTTGTCCTGTGTCAGACTACTTTCCTGCGAGCCTGGTCCTTGACCTTGAGAATTTTTTAAAACACAGCGCCAGAGACCCGGGTTCATTTCCCGCCTTAGGCGACTGACTGGGTGGAGTTCGCACATTCTCCCTGTGTCTGCATGGGTTTCCTCTGGGTGCTTGGGTTTCTTTCCACAGACACAAAGATGTGCAGGTTAGCTGAATTGGCCATGCTGAATTGGCCATGCTGAATTGGCCGTAGTGTTAAGTGTAGGAGAATGGATCTGGGTGGGTTGCGCTTCGACGGGTCGGTGTGGACTTGTTGGGCCGAAGGGCCTGTTTCCACACTGTAAATAACCTAATCTAATCAAATGCAAAACATTAACTCTGCTTCTCTCTCTCTACATTAGCTGCCGGTCTGTTTCAAATTTCCAGCAGCCACAGCATGTGTGTTCATTTTAGTAACATCATCGTTAACTTTTCAGAACTCACCCAGTTTCTGCAACATCTTTTGATCCACTTAGTATCACAAACATTGCAAATTATTCTCTGGAATGTAGTCAGTGATTCCGTTCTTGAGGTGGAAATGATCACAGATTCCCAGGTGTTTGAGTGAAGTCATTTCTCCTTATCTCAGTCACTC